>NW_027331626.1:21898-321898 GCF_022965805.1 Primulina eburnea
AAATACATTATAAATTCAATTTAAATTTAATATTTAAATTATAAATTCAACTCCTTGAATTTTATCACCTCCAAAATTTAATATTTAATAAACCCAACTTTTGAGTTTAATAAATTAAATTATCAAATTTTATAAATTCAACTCCTTGAACTTATTCTCTCCAAATTTCATAAATTTAATTTTTTGAATTTACTATCTCATAAATTCAACTCCTTGAATTTATTTTCTCAAAATTTAAATATCATAAATTCAACTATTTGAATTTACTATATCATAATATAAATTCAACTCCTTGAATTTATTCTCTCCACGGGAATAAACGATCTAGTGCTTGTGTGACCCTCAATGGTTCAGGGATACAGCTAGCCGTGAGTTCACAACTCTTTGTGATTCAGGACATAATCTTTTATCCGGGCTTACCCTAGTTAGCCCCATTCTTTTCATCAACACCTTGATCAAGAATGTCAGAACTCATTTCTGATTACACCCATCGGATCATGGTAAGAGCGTCTAGTAGCATCGCCCCATGATCCCCTAGGTATCACTGATAGTGCCTGGAATAACTAGTCGATTATGATTAACGTACAATATAGACCCTTCATCTCATATATCCCGATCGAATCTGCAACCATTGGTTCATCGAGGGTTGTATATTAATTCGATAACTATGAGATAACTATAATAGTGGCATCGCGTGTACTATTTGAGAACTCCTTCTCTAATGTACATCTCATACTCTGGCCAGAGATTCCATGCACTATTATTTCATTAGATCACACAGGATATCCACACCCGTAGGTGAGCGGTGAATCCCCAACTACAATGCACTGGCTCCTATATGTGTCACAATTGTACCCAACCTCGCTACCTGATGACACTCTTGGAGCCGGTAAACGAGTCAAAGCACAACCCTAGCATATAGAGCCTCAGTGTTGTCCCGGGTCGTAAGGACTAATGGTGTACAATCATAACCACGGACTTATCCTCTCGATGAATGATAACTACTTGGAAAGTCCGAGGGAGGGTTGTTCGATATAATCATCTTATGACTACCCATCTGCATGTTTGGACATCTCTATGCCCTTACCAAGAAACGCAGTACACAACATCACAGATGCTAGTCTCGAGCTCAAGCGACCTTTATCCATGTTTTAGGCGGCTGAATCGACTAGGAACGAATTTAGATCATACAATGTTTACAAATGAGTTTCAACATCGAATTACGATTCATTTGTATTAAAGCATAATCAAAGACTTCATCTATGCTGATTGCATGGGTATACAGATAAAGTATCACGAAACCATTAAAAGTTAAATTATATTAAAATAAAGATTGTTTATTTTACTTGAGTCAATAAATTCCCTAACCAACCGGTGGCTTGCAGGGCATCTACTATAACAATCTCCCACTTGACCTAGAGCCAACTACCCTTAACTTTAATCCCATTGCTTTGCGATGCTTCTGAAATAATGGTCCTGGCAACGGCTATGTAAGTGGATCAACAACATTTTCTGCAGAGGGGACTCTTTCGACTGATATGTCTCCTCTTCCCACAATCTCCAGTATGATGTGGAACTTCTTCAGTACATGTTTGGATCGCTGATGAGACCTTGGTTCCTTTGCTTGCGCAATGGCACCAGTGTTGTCGCAGAACGACGGGACTGGATCAACTCCATTAAGAATAACGCCCAACACTTGGACAAAATTCCTCATCTAAACTGCCTCTTTGGCTGCATCAAATGCAACAATTTATTCAGCTTCAGTGGTGGAATCCAAAACGGTGTCTTGCTTGGAACTTTTCCAAGAGATATCCGCATCATTTAGCATTAATACAAAACCAGAGGCCGATTTCGAATAATCTACATCACATTGGAAGCTAGAATCAGTTTAGCCTTCCAATTTCAATTCTCCATCCCCATAGACCATGAACAAATTCTTAGTCCTTCTCAAGTACTTAAGAATATCTTTAACGGCCTTCCAATGCATTGGACCAGTGTTCGCCTGATATCTGTTTGTAACACTCAAAGTGTAAGCAACATCAGGACGTGTCGATATCATGCCATACATGATACTACCAATAGCTGACGTATATGGAATACATGTCATCATCTCTATCTCTTCATCATTTTTGGGACACATAGCTTTAGATAGAGTAATACCATGACACATTGGTAAGTATCCTCTCTTGGACTCTTCCATAGAGAATCGTTTTATAATGGTATCAATATAGGTGGCTCGAGTGAGTCCGAGCATCCTCTTTGATCTATCTCTATAGATTTGTATTCCCAATACCTAGGATGCTTCATCCATGTCTTTCATGGAGAATTTACTGGCTAACCATACTTTAGTTGATTGCAGTAATCCTACATCATTCCCAATGAGCAGGATATCATCAACATAAAGTACTAGGAATGTCACTGCACTCCCACTAACTTTCTTGTACATGCACGGTTCCTCGGGATTCTTAGCAAAACCAAACCTTTTGATAGTGCTATCAAATCTGAGGTTCCAACTCCTTGATGTCTGCTTGAGACCATATATTGATCTCCGAAGTTTGCATACCTTATGCTCACTTCCTACTGATGTGTATCCCTCACGTTGAGACATATAAATTTCCTTTTTTGTATGTCTCCATCGAGGAATGCAGTCTTTACATCCATTTACCATATCTCATAGTCATACCATGATGCTATGGCTAGTAGTATTCTAATGGACTTAAACATAGCAACTGGTGAAAAGGTTTCCTCATAGTCAACTCCTTGCCTTTGAGTATAATCTTTTGCAACCAGCATTGCTTTGAAGGTCACTACCTTTCCCATTCCCCAAGCTTTCTTTGGTAGATCCCATTTGCACCCTATAGGAACGATTCCCTCAGGTTGATCCAACCAATGTCCAGACTGGTTTGAATACATAGAATCCATGATAGGACTCGTTTTTACGTGTTTTTAGTGTTGGTTTTGAGTCGCGTTCATGCATCATATTAGTTTGTTTTAGTTGAATTTTGCATTTTTTTAGCATTATTTAGCATTTGACTGATCTCGTGTATTCTATGGTTATTTTGTAGGAATTGAACCAAAAAGTGGGAGAAACTTTGGCATAATATCGAAGAGGTCTCGCTAGGGCGGTCAAAAGTGACCGCCCCAGCGAGCATTGTGGTCTGGCCGAGGATTATTTTGCGCAAGTGTCTCGCTAGGGCGGTCAAAAGTTACCGCCCCAGCGAAACCAGGGACATACTTGAGGAAGCTTATTCGAGGACCTCTCGCTAGGGCGGTCAAAATATACCGCCCTAGCGAGAAGCGAGATTGAGAAAGATTTGTTTCCAAATTTCTAGGGACTCTATCCTACACCAAAACCTAAGACACGAGACCAGCAGCCGTTTTTCATCTTTTATCAGATTTTCATCACTTTTTCTTGGAGAGGTGGCTAGGAGCAAAGGAGATTTCGAAGACCTCGAGATTTTCACGCGTCGTGGCCGTCATCCATCGTCATCTTTAGTATTTTCGTTATTCAGTATTTTATTTCTTACATTGATTGTAGTTTTTATCATGAATTTCAGTAGCTAAAACTCTAGATTTGTTGGGATTTGAGGGGATCCTACCCCGTACTCGGTGTTTAACATTATTTCTCGACGTTTTTATTAGTGATTGTTAATGCTATTGTTCGTTCTTGTTTCAATCGAAGCCTAGCTAACTTCCATTGATTATTTCATGTTGTTGATGATTTCGATAGAATAATTAACAATAGAATCAAATAGTATAAACCACGGATTTATAATTTTAGTAGATATACGGAATTGGATACGTGTCGATAGTGACAGTTCACCCGAATGAAAGCTAGTGGATTCCATAGAATGTAATGCAATCTTGAACTATTAAATATTTGAGGACACTTGAGTACTGCATGTTTTTTATTAGTATTAATATAGCTCGACAGAGTATATTAATTAGTCTAGGGAATTCCGTCGAATGCACGAGTAAAAGTCGAGTGTAGTTATTTAAACACGAGTGGTAGGTGAACTGCTAATTCCCACAAATTCATTTCTCATTTGATTTAATCCAAATTAATCATTGCTTTCTTGAATATGTTTTCTTTGCATTTTAATTATTTTAGTTGTTTAATTTACATTATTTTAATCATCAACTCATTTTATCGTTGCTAAAGAAATTTTACTTGAAAATAAAAACAGTGTAACGCAGTCCTTGTGGAACGATACTCGTATTACTTACGTTTATTATAACTTGACTATCGTGCACTTGCGATATTTAAAATCGAGCTTTCATTTATAAGATAAATTTTGGGACTATTCATTGTGCAAGTTTGGCTCGATCAAGTTTTTGGCGCCGTTGCCGAGGACTGTTGATTCACAAATTTTTATTTTTCATTTAAATTCTTTAGTATTATTTATTTTATTGTTATTTGATACTCTCATTGTGTTGCAGATTTTTCTTGTGGTGCATGCGAAGATCACTCGAGTGTAAGCTTGAGCCTTTTGACCCCGAGATCGAACGCACAGCTAGACATCGACTACAGCAGCAAAGAGCGAAGGAAAGAATGGAAGGCGATCAACAAAGAGAGGAGCCAAGGCGTATACCGATGTTGGACTATGCACAGCCATCTCTTGATGGAGCACGTCCAAGCATCGTAAGACCAGTCATCCGAGTTAATCAGTTTGAGATCAAGCCAGCTATCATTCAGATGATTCAGAACACTGTCCAATTTGGGGGAAGTGCACTTGACGACCCTAATTCTCATATAGCTGACTTTCTTGAAATTTTTGATACTTTTAAGTTTAATGGCGTGTCTGATGATGCTGTTCGTTTGCGTTTATTTCCATTTTCACTGAGAGATAAAGCTAAGTCGTGGTTAAACTGTTTTCCTGTAGGGTCTATTACTACATGGGAGGATATTGCAAAGGCATTCCTAATCAAGTACTTTCCTCCGTCGAAGACTATGAAGCTTAGAGCCGACATTACTACTTTTGCTCAATATGAGCAAGAGTCACTTTACGAGGCATGGGAGCACTACAAGGACTTGTTGAGGAGATGTCCACACCATGAGCTGCCTCTTGGGTTAGTTGTTCAAACTTTCTACTACGGTCTGCTTACTCCTAACCGTACTATGATAGATGCTGCTGCCTGTGGTAACTTACTGAGAAAAACGGCTGAGGAAGGATATGAGTTATTGGAGGAGATGGCTGCTAGTAGCTATCATCCTCAGTCTGATAGGCAGAGACGAGGGGCTGGAGTTAATCAAGTTAATGATTTGTCGACGGTTTCAGCACAGTTAGAGGCTTTGAATAGAAAGATTGATGGGATGAGCATGAGTGGGTCGGCTATGCATCTGCAAGAAATTTTCTGTGATAAGTGTGGGGGTGAGCATGATGTGCAGGATTGCCAATATGGCAATCCATTCTATGTGCCTGAGGGAGCACCGGTAAAACAAGTGGGATTCCAGAACCGTCCTAGAAATGACCCTTACTCGAACACATATAATCCAGGATGGAGGAATCACCCAAACTTTTCATTGGGAGGTCAAAACAACCAAAATCGCCAACAAAGAGGTCCACCGTATGGGATGCACCAAGGATTCAAGCCAGAACCGCCTCGAGAGGAGAAGTACAATTTAGAGCAAATGATGACTAAATTTATTTCTGCAACAGAGACGAGATTTCAGAACCAAGATGCATCCATAAAGGGGTTAGAAAATCAAATTGGACAATTGGCTAAGTTGATTGCTAATAGGGAGCAAGGAGCTTTGCCAAGCAACACGGAAACTAACCCAAGAGAACATGTGAAGGCGGTGGAATTGCGTAGTGGAAAAGCACTCGAGTCTAATGAGGAAAAGACCAAGCACGGTGAGGATGAGGTGGAAAATCGAGGAGGTAAGTCTTCTAACTCTACACCTACACCTATTGCACAGAATAAAATTGTTATCCCTCCACCTTTTCCTGCAGCAATGAAGAAAGCTAAATTAGATGCACAATTTGGTAAATTTCTTGAGATATTTAAAAAATTGCATATTAACATTCCTTTTGCTGATGCTTTATTGAATATGCCAAGTTATGCAAAGTTCTTGAAAGATATTTTAGCAAATAAGCGGAAGCTAGAAGATCATATGACGGTGAATTTGACTAAAAATTGCTCCGCTTTAGTTCAAAACAAGATGCCTCCTAAGCAAAAAGATCCAGGGAGTTTCTCTATACCTTGCATTATTTGTGACATTAATTTTCATAAAGCTCTATATGATCTTGGTGCGAGTATTAATCTGATGCCTTTTTCTGTGTTTAGGAGACTGGGATTAGGTGAACCCAAGCCAACTAGTATGTCGTTGCAGCTGGCTGACAGATCTGTCAAGTATCCACGTGGGATTATCGAAGATGTTTTGGTGAAAGTGGATAAGTTAATTTTTCCTGCAGATTTTGTGATACTTGACATGGAAGAAGATTTAGAGATGCCTTTAATCCTAGGGAGACCGTTTCTGGCTACAGGGAAAGCGCTGATTGATGTTGAGGAGGGGAAATTGAGACTGAGAGTTGGAGAAGAAGAAATTATTTTTGATGTTTTCAATACTCTCAAGCACACAATGCACAATGATAGTTGCATTCGTATTGATGTCTTGGATTCTCTTGTTTGTGATTTTATGCAGGATGGATTGAAAGAACCATTGGAGGCCACTCTCACCACTGAAAAGCAGGAGGACGAGCTAGACGAGGACAAGATGGAGATGGTAGCTCACTTGAATGCCATTCCACCTTGGAGAAAGCAAGTGAGGCTTAGACTAGAGGAATTGGGAGACAGAAAAGGTTTAATGCCTCAAAAGTCAAGCCTAGAGGAGCCCCCTACTTTGGAGCTCAAACCACTACCTCCACATCTCAAGTACGTATATTTAGGAGAAAATGATAAATTGCCTGTTATTATTTCCTCTTCTTTGACAGATGATATGGAGAGTAAGCTCATGGGAGTCCTTAAGGAGCATAAAGAAGCATTCGCTTGGAAGGTGTCGGACATAAAAGGGATAAGTCCTTCGATCTGCATGCACAAAATTCTGATGGAAGATAAATACTCACCTCTAGCACAACCACAAAGGAGACTCAATCCAAAGATGCAAGAGGTAGTAAAAGCTGAAACAATTAAACTTCTAGATGCAGGTATCATCTATCCTATCTCTGATAGTGCGTGGGTAAGTCCTGTACAATGTGTGCCTAAAAAGGGTGGGATTACTGTTATTACTAATGAAAAAAATGAGTTGATTCCCACTAGAACTGTTACGGGTTGGCGTGTATGCATAGATTATAGGAAATTGAATGATGCAACCCGTAAAGATCACTTTCCCTTGCCATTTATCGATCAAATGATTGAACGATTAGCAGGTCATGAATTTTATTGCTTTTTAGATGGATATTCGGGATACAATCAAATCACAATTGCACCTGAGGACCAAGAGAAAACCACTTTCACTTGCCCTTATGGTACTTTTGCGTTTAGGCGTATGCCCTTTGGTTTATGCAATGCACCTGCAACATTTCAAAGATGCATGACCGCTATCTTTCATGACATGACTGAAAATTTCCTTGAAATTTTTATGGATGACTTCTCTATTTTTGGCTCCTCATTTAATGAATGTCTAGAGAATTTGAACTTGGTGTTAATTAGATGTGAAGAGAGCAATTTGGTGTTAAATTGGGAGAAGTGTCATTTTATGGTTCAAGAGGGGATTGTGTTAGGACACAAGGTATCAGAGAATGGAATTGAGGTCGACAAGGCCAAGGTGGAAGTAATCAAAAACTTACCACCACCTTCATCAATAAAAGGAGTTAGAAGTTTCCTAGGGCATGCTGGTTTTTATAGGCGCTTTATTAAAGATTTTTCTAAAATTGCTAAACCTTTATCCTCTTTGTTGATGAAAGATGTTGAATTGAATTTTGATTCTGCTTGGCTGCACGCATTCTAGATACTCAAGGAAAGCTTGGTGACAGCACCTATTCTGACTGCCCCTGATTGGGAGTTACCATTTGAGGTGATGTGCGATGCTAGTGATACAGCTGTTGGTGCGGTACTGGGTCAAAGGAAGAACAAGGTATTTCATACCATCTACTATGCAAGTAAGACTTTAAATGATGCTCTATTGAATTACGCTACTACTGAAAAGGAACTACTTGCTATAGTATTTGCTTTCGATAAATTTCATCCATACCTTGTTCTGTCTAAAGTAACTGTGTATACAGATCATTCTGCCCTCAAATACTTGCTTGCTAAGAAAGATGTGAAACCTAGGTTAATTAGGTGGATTTTATTATTGCAAGAATTTGATCTCGAGATTCGAGATAAAAAGGGTGTGGAAAATGTAGTTGCTGATCATCTGTCTAGGCTTGAGCATGTTAGAATTAAGAGCAGTGACGATGATATAGATGACTGGTTTCCGGATGAACAATTGCTTGAGATGAAACTTTGTCCATGGTATGCAAATTTCGCTAACTTTCTTGTCACAGGCACACCTCCACCAAACCTATCGTTTCACCAACGAAAGAAATTCTTTTCTGACGTGAAACACTATTTTTGGGAGGAACCGTTTTTGTTTAAAATTTGTGCAGATTCCATGATAAGACGGTGTGTTGCGGAGGAAGAGTTTGATCGAATTCTCAACCATTGCCATGACCGTGAGGTAGGTGGTCATTTTGGACCAATAAAGACAGCATCCAAGGTACTTGAAAGTGGCTTTTATTGGCCAACTCTCTTTAAAAATGCTCGTTCTGATGTGCTACATTGTGATAAATGCCAGCGGACAGGTAACATCTCTAACCGTCACGAAACGCCTTTAAATAATATCATTGAGTGTGAGGTTTTTGATGTGTGGGGGATAGACTTTATGGGACCGTTTCCTAGTTCTTTCACGAAAAAATATATTTTGGTGGCCGTGGAGTATGTATCTAAATGGGTGGAGGAAGAGGCTTGTGCCACTAATGATGCACAAGTGGTGTTAAAATTTTTGAAGAAACATATTTTTAATCGATTTGGTGCACCACGTGCAATCATAAGTGATGGTGGCACCCATTTTTGCAACAAAATTTTTGATAAACTGTTGGAGAAATATGGTGTCACCCACAAGGTCTCCACTTCATACCATCCCCAAACTAGTGGACAAGTTGAAGTATCCAATCGAGAAATTAAGAGGATTCTAGAAAAGACAGTTAATGTGAATAGAAAGGACTGGTCCATTCGGTTAGATGATGCTTTGTGGGCTTATCGTACTGCTTTTAAAACACCTATAGGCACTACACCATATAGGTTGCTTTTTGGTAAAGCATGTCATCTACCAGTAGAATTAGAGCATAGAGCATATTGGGCGACCAAAGCACTAAACTTTGATCTTGCTCTTGCAGGTGACAAACGATTGCTGCAATTGAATCAGTTAGATGAGTTTCGAGGAAAATCTTATGATCTTGCACTATCTTACAAGGAACGCACCAAACGAGCCCATGATAAACACATTATAAGAAGGGAATTCAAAGTGGGTGAAGCGGTGTTGTTATACAATTCTCGCTTACAACTCTTTCCGGGCAAGCTAAAGTCAAGGTGGTCAGGACCATTCACTATAGCCAAGGTGTTCCCATCGGGTGCAGTGGTGTTACATGATGGCAAGGAGGGGACATTTACTGTGAACGCTCAAAGATTGAAGCATTATATCGGTGACACAATTGAGCTACAAATTGGAGTCACTCGGCTCCATGACAGTCATTGAGGACATGGGTGAAAAGTCGAGCTCTAGACTATAAATTGAGAACTACTTCTACTCCTTATATTGATTTTGATTATATTTTTTTAGTTATTAATCGCATCATTTGCATTTAGGTAGTTGCATGGCATTGCATTCAAATTTTTTCCCGAACACTTCTCGCTCGGGCGGTACCGCCCCAGCGGGTACTCGTTTTTTTTTTAAAAAAAAAGTCTTTTGCGAAAACTTCTCGCTAGGGCGGGCAAAATATACCGCCCTAGCGAGTCGCGCAGATAAAAAATTTTTCTCCCCGAAAACTTCTCGCTCGGGCGGTCAGTTTTGACCGCCCTAGCGAGTCGCGCAGATAAAAAAATTTTTCTCCCCGAAAACTTCTCGCTCGGGCGGTCAATTTTGACCGCCCTAGCGAGTCGCGCAGATTAACAAAAAAAAAATTTCCGAAAACTTCTCGCTCAGGCGGTGAGTTTTGACCGCCCTAGCGAGTCGCGCAGATTATAAAAACTTTCCTCTTCTCTTTTCTTCCCCACTTCGAAACCCTCACCCCCTTTCCCGATTTTTTGCTCCCAATCTCTCTATCTCACTCAATTCATCTCTTCTCACAAAATTTCAGGTACAATCGTGCACCCTCACCTTCACCAAGTGTCAAGACGCGATTTTTACGGTCAAGAACTCAACTCTCCGGCGAACCCACGATTTCCGGCCACCGCCGCTCTTTTTCGGCCGCCTCTTCCGTTCCCGACCGACACCAAGTTCCGGAAAACATCTTCCTACTACGGGCTACTTGTGCTCTTCTCCAATTTTCCACAATGGCACCCAAAAGATCTAAGGTAAGTCATGGTGCTTCTAGTTCTCGTTCCACTCCATCTATGTTTGTGAATGAAAAAGCTAGGGAGAGATTTGAGCATGCTAGACTCCATAGGAAACCAATCCCTGAGCGTGGATTTAGCTCGTTTATTATCGGTCAATTTGCGGAGTTCCAAGTAGCAGGAAGAGGGTGGACTACCTTTGTGGCACAACCGAATGCAGCAGTGGTTCCGGTTGTGCGTGAATTTTATGCCAATGCTCCGGAGGGGAATGAGCATAAGGCATTTGTGAGGGGACATCTAGTCCCGTATGATTCCACGACGATCAATGACATGTTGGGTTTACCGTCGGTGGATGATTCGGTGTTTCAGGCGTGGGTGCTTAACCCGGATTATGATTTGATCATTCGCACACTCTGTTATCCGGGCACCACGTGGAAACAACCGGGGACGTATACGATTTTTCTTGAAAAATTTTTGAAAGTGGACACGGCATTGTGGTATGCGTTCTTGTCTAAGAGATTGATGCCGGTCGGTCATACGAGTGATGTGCAGCGTGAGCAGGCGGTTGTTCGTTATGCCATCTATACTGGGATGGTGATTGATGTGGGCAGGCTCATTTTCGGATAGCTTAACATGTGTATAAATAGCAGCAATTTGGTGTTTTACTTCCCGACGATAGTGACTGAGCTGTGTGCCCGAGCGGAGGTGATATTTGCAGATGATGATGAGTGGTTACCGCCGATGAGAGCCATTGATGAGGCTCTTTATAGATCCAAGAGGGAGAAAAGACAGGCTGAGCTACCCGAGGAGGTATTTTTCGATTATGGGGGAGCAGCTCAACCACCTCCGGCCTTAGGACATACACCACCACCTCCGCAGCCACGCCGTCGTGCCATGCGAGATTGCATCGACGAATTGGGCGCTTGGGCCACGTATCAGACTGAGTACCAGGCCGTTAATCAAGCTCACATTCAGAACATAGAATACTTGGTTCAGGGGATCTCGACTCATTTGGGCATCGACACGTCCGGACGGCCACCTACACCCGCATACCCGCCACCCTTCCAGTTTCAGTACCATTATCCTATGCCCCCAGCAGCTGAAGAGGGAGTTCCACCGCCTGAGAATGAGGAGGAGGACGATTTATGATCAGGGGAGTTTACTGTTTCCTCTTTCTTTTCATTTTTCATATTCTGTCTTTGCATTTACATTCATGAGTTTTTATGTTTTTAGTGTCTGTTTCGTTTTGTGCAATGAGGGCATTGCACGACTCTAGCATGAGGGGGGGTAGATTGTTATGTTTTCTTAGTTAATTGTTTTAAGTATTGCATTTCTTTTGTTTGGTGTCGTTTATGGTGAGAAGACATAGTTTATGAGCCATGAGCCAATGATGATGTTGAATTGATAGTATACAAAAGTATTGATTGGGTCACTTCATGAATGGTACTCTTAATTGTCAAAGCATGAATTTTGGTACAAAGTTTGAACTTTTTGAGCACATATGTGTGGGGACTAGAATTTTGTAGGAATAATGGTGAAAATCTGAAGGTTTTGTGTGGTTAACTTGAAAGGCATCATTTATGAGTTGATTTAGCATGTAAACCCGTGAAAATAAGTCACTAATTGGGACCTTGAATGAGAACATGTGATTTGCCTTGAACTTTACATATACCCCCTTTTCAATGCACTTAATAAAAATAACATACCCCTAGCCAGCTGTAATCCAAAGTTATATATTCTTAGCCTAGGGAGTACATGTGTGAAAATTGTGCATTCAAAAAAAAAAAACAAAATAGAAAAAATGGTGGAGATGTAAGGTGAGGGGGAGCCGAAATAAAAGGAATGAAATTCTATTCCTAGGCTAAAATTTGGAGATGTAAGGAGACGAGGAAAGTCAGACGAAAAGTCTTGACGATTGCACAATGAAAATGATCGGTGTACTCCCGACTTTTAGCCACTTGAGCTTATTTTCCTTCTTTTCGACACCCTTATCTGCACTTAAGAATTGAATAAAGCTCAAGTTATGGTTAGTGATAAATGGACACGGGGGCGCATGCTAGTGAGACTTGTATTGAAGTGTTAATTGAGTGACTCGCATGATTTGATGATTGATCTATTTGAAATACGAATGACTAGACCCATCATGACACACACACACGTTCAAATTAGTGTCGAGATTTATGTGTAGATGAGAATTAGTATTCGTTTGCGATTTGACTTGATTATGATTTGTATGTGGGAAAGTTCGCTGAGGCATGAGCATAACAGTTGTTAACTCACCATGGACATTTACTTGTGTTGGTTATTTCTTGTTTGAGTATTTTGTGGTTGTTTTGTTTGTTTAGAATCTCGTGCTTTAACCTATTTTGCTCGAGGGCGAGCAAAAGGTTAGTATGATGGGGTTGATAGGACTCGTTTTTACGTGTTTTTAGTGTTGGTTTTGAGTCGCGTTCATGCATCATATTAGTTTGTTTTAGTCGAATTTTGCATTTTTTTAGCATTATTTAGCATTTGACTGATCTCGTGTATTCTATGGTTATTTTGTAGGAATTGAACCAAAAAGTGGGAGAAACTTTGGCATAATATCGAAGAGGTCTCGCTAGGGCGGTCAAAAGTGACCGCCCTAGCGAGCATTGTGGTCTGGCCGAGGATTATTTTGCGCAAGTGTCTCGCTAGGGCGGTCAAAAGTTACCGCCCCAGCGAAACCAGGGACATACTCGAGGAAGCTTATTCGAGGACCTCTCGCTAGGGCGGTCAAAATATACCGCCCTAGCGAGAAGCGAGATTGAGAAAGATTTGTTTCCAAATTTCTAGGGACTCTATCCTACACCAAAACCTAAGACACGAGACCAGCAGCCGTTTTTCATCTTTTATCAGATTTTCATCACTTTTTCTTGGAGAGGAGGCTAGGAGCAAAGGAGATTTCGAAGACCTCGAGATTTTCACGCGTCGTGGCCGTCATCCATCGTCATCTTTAGTATTTTCATTATTCAGTATTTTATTTCTTACATTGATTGTGGTTTTTATCATGAATTTCAGTAGTTAAAACTCTAGATTTGTTGGGATTTGAGGGGATCTTACCCCGTACTCGGTGTTTAACATTATTTCTCGACGTTTTTATTAGTGATTTGTTAATGCTATTGTTCGTTCTTGTTTCAATCGAAGCCTAGCTAACTTCCTTTGATTATTTCATGTTGTTGATGATTTCGATAGAATAACTAACAATAGAATCAAATAGTATAAACCACGGATTTACAATTTTAGTAGATATACGGAATTGATACGTGTCGATAGTGATAGTTCACCCGAATGAAAGCTAGTGGATTCCATAGAATGTAATGCAATCTTGAACTGTAAATATTTGAGGACACTTGAGTACTGCATGTTTTTTATTAGTATTAATATAGCTCGACAGAGTATATTAATTAGTCTAGGGAATTCCGTCGAATGCACGAGTAAAAGTCGAGTGTAGTTATTTAAACACGAGTGGTAGGTGAACTGCTAATTCCCAACAAATTCATTTCTCAATTGATTTAATCCAAATTAATCATTGCTTTCTTGAATACGTTTTCTTTGCATTTTAATTATTTTAGTTGTTTAATTTACATTAGATTAATCATCAACTCATTTTATCGTTGCTAAAGAAATTTTACTTGAAAATAAAAATAGTGTAACGCAGTCCTTGTGGAACGATACTCGTATTCACTTACGTTTATTATAACTTGACTATCGTGCACTTGCGATATTTAAATCGAGCTTTCATTTATAAAATAAATTTTGGGACTATTCACTGTGCAAGTTTTGCTCGATCAGTCCATTTCTGATTGCATGGCTTCAAGCCATTTGGTTGAATCAGTATCAGATATTGCTTCTTTGAAATTCATTGGATCACATCCAACACAATGCCCATCGTGGATTTGTTCATGAAGAAGCGTATGTCTTGCAGGTGGTCTAATAACCCTATCAAACCTCCTAGGAGCTTGTACTTCAACTACTGGTTCTTGGGAAATGGGTTAAAGTTCTACAGTTGAGGGAGTATCTTGAATTTCTTCAAGTTCTGTCATCTTGCATTTTATATCTAATAGAAATTCCTTTTCCAAAAAGTGGCATTTCTTGAAACAAACACTTTTGCTTCATTGGGACGATAGAAATAATACCCAACAAAATTCTTTGGATATCGTACAAAGTAGCACAAAGTGGATCTACTATCCAATTTGTCTCCCACTGTCTGCTTCACGTAAGAAGGACATCCCCATATTCTCTCGTAAGAATATTTGGGAGTTTTTCCCAACCATATCTCATATGGTGTTTTATCCACTGCTTTAGTATGGACATTATTCAACAACAGTGCCACAGTTTCAAGCGCAAAACCCCAAAAAGATGTAGGCAATTCAATAAATCCCATCATAGATCGAACCATGTCCAACAAGGTTTGATTGCGACGTTCAGAAACACCATTCAATTGTGGTGTTGCTGGTGGAGTCCACTGTGAGAGAATCACATTCTCTTTTAGATAACCAAAAAATTCAGCCCTCAAATATTCTCCACTTCAATCAGATCGAAATGCCTTAATACTTCTTTCTAGCTGGTTTTCCTACTTCAGATCTGAATTCTTTGAACCTTTCAAATGCTTCAGATTTGTGTTTTAACAAATAAACACACCCATACCTCGAATGGTCATCGGTAAAGGTAAAGAAGTAGGATTGTCCATATTTTGTGCTAACACTTAACGGGCCACAAACGTCTATGTGGATCAAATCTAGTAGACCATGCACACGTTTCACTTTTCCATCGAATGGAGTCTTTGTCTTTTTTTCTTTTAGACAGGATTTACAAGTAAGTAGAGAATTTATGTCTGACAAGTCAAACATGCCTTCTCCCACTAGTTTGTGCATCCTTCTTTGAGAAATGTGACATTATCTAGCGTGCCATATTTGTGTGGGATTTGGATCATCTAACTTTCTTTTATTGTTGAAATCATGTTTACTTGGACATTCACTTATCATTTCCAGAACATTTCTGGCGCATACAATTTCTTATGTCCGGACTTGTGAAATATGTTCTGATTTATCGGGCTTTGTAGTCCTTTTAAATGTCCTTCAGAGTTTGCCTCTTATTGGGATTGCTTTTCTTGTGAGGGGCAGAATATTTCTTTCCCTTATCTTCTGGGTCATTTTTCGTCTGACGAGAGGCCCATTAGAAAAACAACAATTCCCTGTTTTATGGTGATCTCATAAGTTATGAGTGTATTGACTAGCTCTTCAAGGCTATCATATATCTTATTCAATTCACCATAACCCCGTCAAATGAGGAAGAGAAAGACAAAAAATTGATGTTATCTAGTAACTCGTTAGGAATCACATATTCGAGGCCCACCACATTCTTAGTAAGCCCAGTCATACGTACACTACGCTCATGGGCCAAAGCCTCATCTTGCATATGTGTAGTCACGAGCTCCTTGAAAGTGGTGTGCATCATCGTACGAGTTTCATGCACCATGCAACTCTTGCACATGCATTCGAATGTCAGCAGCATTCAACATTTCCTCAAACTGTCCAACAGTTCATTCGACATAGAAGCGAGCATGTTACACTTTAGCTTGCATACTATGGTCCTACCATCTTGCATGCTTTGTCAGTTCACAAGACTGACATTAGTGTGTATGCTATTTTCTCTGAATTCAGAACAATTTTCCCAACTTGTCTTGAAAATTAGATTCAATTAGCTTGTTAATAATAAAAATTGATTACGTGACGAAGTCGAAAATATACTGATACAGAAACAGAATAATGGTTGCTAATTATTTTAAAATAATTTTAAGATATAAAATATGGATTTTATTTTATAAATCTCTCTCCCATTTTTTGATATTTCCACCACTCTCTGATGAAAAAAGAAAATCATATTTCCTTAGTGGGCACGTAGAGTCCAATTAACCAATTATAATCCCGAATAATATCAGCCAATTATAATTTCTAAAAGGTAGAATCCAATTGCATCCCTATGCAACCTCCGCGTGTTTTGCCTCACGTTTAATAAGGACCCAATAATATGACGTTGTTTATTTTCGCGTGTCAAACTGACCCATCAATATTGAATTGTAGCAGACAGTCGTCATGAGTTCTCCCAATAATATGAGCCGAAGTCATGGGAGTTCCACTCAATTCACATCATATGTCCGGTGGAAGTCACAGCTTTCCGACGTAGAGGCCTCCCCAATAATATAAGCCAGACAGTGTCCGCGGGTAGCGATCAACATGCAACCACGGTTGATGGAAGGCAAGCAAAAATTAAACTCTTTTAATTTAACTTTTTAGGTTTGATATAAATTTTGAATTTTATTCAAAATGAGAGATTTTAATTTTTAAAATGGCCTCATCATTTTAATTTTAAAAATCGTGTGCAACGAGTTTGTATGTTTGTCGGATTCATGCAACTATATTATTTAATAATATACATACATGCATACTACTATATATCGCATATATCATAATATGACATTCAACAATAAATAAGGATTATCGATTGCCAACACTAGATATTAGATCCATGTGAGCCAAACATGGATCCAGGTCCAAAACCTAGGTGAATGCAAGGATGCAAATGCAACTATTACAAGAGCTTCCAATATTTTACATGTCTTCATCTTGTTCATCGGTCCCACCATCTTCCAGTCTTGATCTCCCACTATTTTTAATAATAACATTTAAATAGCCATGTCACATAAGGGGATACATCTCATGGGGTGGGAACGGGCCATAAACCAGGCCCATTTTAATAATATCAAATATTATAAAAATGAATAAAAACAGTAAAATATCTTAACATACACCTAACACATTGGTTAAGGTTCTTGATCATCCTTCATGTATTTAATATCAAATATTAACATCAATTTAATTAAACAATTTAATTAATTGATAAATCATATATCTAATAATTTATCACTAACCACCACAATTATTAAAGAATTTAATAAATTAAATAATCACTTTTATTTAATTTCAAATTAATTCAATAATAATTGATTTCTTGTAAAAAATCATTTTTACCATAAATAATTAAAATCATATTCTAATTATTTATTTTACAAGAAAATTATCAATTTTCCAAAAAATTAATTTCCAAAAGAAAAATTGAACCAATTTTCAAAAATATCAATTTTACCCAAAAGTTTGAAAAATAAAAAAATTGCAGCTTAGACCCAAACAATTCAAGCCCATCATCTAGCACGAATCCCGAGACGTTCTCGAGCAGCCGCCCGCGCTTCCCGCCCGCTGCCCGAATGTTTCGGGCAGTGGCAGCGCTCCTGTGCTCGCAGCGCCGCGCGCCGCACATGGCGGCGCACAGCGTGCGGAGGCGCCGCACGGCGCGCGCACGCTGCACGTCTCTGCACGCTGCGCGCGGTCTGCCCGGAACAGTTCAGGGCAGATCCGAAAAATTAAATTTTTTTTATTTTTTGTTCTAGAAAAATAAACCCTTTTTATGCTGCATCAGTTTTCTGAAAATTTTTCTTGTGTGGTTAGAAATAATTATTCAATATAATTTAAAATCATACGATTTAGAAAGCCTGGCTCTGATACCACTATTGGATCTCGGTTTTCTACACGCCCAAACGCAGCGAAAGTTTTAAATTTTTTTTTTTATTTTGACAATCAAAATATGATTTGCTTTGGACGCTCGTATATTTTAACATAAACATTCATAGGGTGATAGAATTTATAACTTTGGTGAATAAGTCAATTGGCTCCAACTATTCCGGGTTAGCGGAGATAGCTCTTGATTAATCTCTACGAACTTTCTTCAAGGAACTCCTTCTTTATTCTTCTAATCAGGTCCACGACTAGATGATTTATTCATCTTTCAATTTGCACTAGAAAATTGGAAAATATTTTGCGTAGAGATAGAACACAAAGAAAAATCGACCCAATCCCTATCAAATAAGGTGGCCGAAACTTCTTTGCGAAAGAAAAAAAATATCGAGAGCAGCAATTCCAATTGGGAAGAAGCCGAAAGTCCCTTTTTAAAAGCCTTTTGGATGCCATTCACGTAAATAAGGATGAAATCCTTATTAATATTTCTAATTGTAATTTCCTTAATTAATAATATTAATTAAGTTAACAAATTTCAATAAAAATATTACTCACGAGAATGGCAAGTCATGGAGGCTAGGGTTTAGTTCATCAACCATTATTTATAATTAAGTGATGACCTAATTATCATAAAATAATACATGGACTTATTAATTAACATTAATGGGCTTGATTAATTAATTGGACTAGTACAACTAGTTTAATTAATTAATCAAGGTCCATTAAACTTTAATTATTTAGTATGTTGGACTTGTACTCCTACAAGCCCATTAAACATACTTCCCATTATATTTAATTTAATATTTAATAAACTCAACCTTTGAGCTTTATTAAATACATTATAAATTCAACATTTTCATTTAATATTTAAATTATAAATTCAATTCTTTGAATTTTATCACCTCCAAAATTTAATATTTAATAAATCCAACTTTTGAGTTTAATAAATTAAATTATCAAATTTTATAAATTCAACTCCTTGAACTTATTCTCTCCAAATTTCATAAATTCAACGTCTTGAATTTACTATCTCATAAATTCAACTCCTTGAATTTATTTTCTCAAAATTTAATTATCATAAATTCAACTCATTGAATTTACTATATCATAATATAAATTCAACTCCTTGAATTTATTCTCTCCACGGGAATAAACGATCCAGTGCTTGTGTGACCCTCAATGGTTCAGGGATACAGCTAGCCGTGGATTCACAACTCTTTGTGATTCAGGACATAATCCTTTATTCGGGATTACCCTAGTTAGCCCCATTCTTTACATCAACACCTTGATAAAGAATGTCAGAACTCATTTCTGATTACATCCATCGGATCATGGTAAGAGCGTCTAGTAGCATTGCCCCATGATCCCCTAGGCATCACTGATAGTGCCTGCAAGAACCAGTCGATTATGATTAACGTACATTACGGTCCTTTCATCTCATATATCCCGATCGAATCTGCAACCATTGGTTCATCGATAGTTTTATATTAATTCGATAACTATGTGATAACTATAATAGTGGCATCGTGTGTACTATTTGAGAACTCTTTCTCTAACGTACATCTCATGCTCTGGCAAGAGATTCCATGCACTATTATTTCATTAGATCACATAGCATATCCACACCCGTAGGTGAGCGGTGAATCCCCGACTACAATACACTGGCTCCTATATGTGTCGCAACTGTACCCAACCTCGCCACCTGATGACTCTCATGGAGCCGGTAAACGAGTCAAAGCACAGCCTTAGCATATAGAGCCTCAGTGTTGTCCCAGGTCGTAAGGAGTAATGGTGTACAATCATAACCACGAACTTATCCTCTCGATGAATGATAACTACTTGAAAAGTCCGAGGGAGGGTTGTTCGATATAATCATCATATGACTACCCATCTGCATGTTTGGACATCTCTATGCCCTTACCAAGAAACGCAGTACACAACATCACATATGCTAGTCTCGAGCTCAAGCGACATTTATCCATGTTTTAGGCGGCTGAATCGACTAGGAACGAATTTAGATTATACAGTGTTTACAAATGAGTTTCAACATCGAATTACGATTCATTTGTATTAAAGCATAATCAAGGACTTTATCTATGCTGATTGCATGGGTATACAGATAAAGTTTCACGAAACTATTAAAAGTTAAATTATATTAAAATAAATATTGTTTATTTTACTTGAGTCAATAAATTCCCTAACCAACCATTGGCTTGCAGGGCATCTACTTTAAAAATATCTTTGTCTGAAAATATTATATCATTTGAACATAATCAACTTTAATTACTCTAGTTTATTTTATATATTGTATTTGTCTCTAATGACTTATTAATAAGCCATTTCATTTTCCCACGAGTATATTTGAAAATCCTCTATTATCTAGATTTTATTATTTGAAAAAATTCAGTAAAATTATATTTGAAAAAATTCAGAACACCCATCTAACATGTAATAAATTTTATCATAGAAATTCTTCTATATTGAATATATATCCCACGATAATTAACACTATAAATTTATATGAAATAGAAAATGCTACTTCACCAAGAAATCAACCTAAAATAGCTGCAAACAGCGAAGGCATCTCAACCTTGATGCAATTTCATGGGGCAAAACTGCATTTTCATTAAAGTTAAATAGGGCTTTATTCGCATGCATCACTAAAACAATATCAACATTCATCAATATCTGGAACGTAGAGGATTTTCTAATATACCATTGGTAAAATGAAATGACTTACGGGTAAATCAGTACTAGAGATAAACACGTACGCTATATAAAATAAATTAGAACAATTAAAGTTGATTATGTTCAAATGATGTAATTTTTCATACAAAGTTATCAATATGATAAATCATTTGTACTTTGCTGGACGTAAATTTTTGTTCAACATATCTAAAACTTGCTTGACAAAAATCCAAATGATATGAATATTAACCGATAATCTAGAAATAGTTCAGCATTTATACCTCGGACATTAATACAAGGTTGGCGCATGGAATTAAGATCAATTCTCAAAGGGACACAATCCAGAGAGAAAAGCTCTGTCACCCTAAAATGATATGTACCCTTGTTTCATTGGCAGTTTCTTTCAAGCAGGCTATCACCTCCCAGAAATAAATCCACCATATTTACAAAGAAATAGAGTGCATTGAATTAGGATCAATTCTCAAATGAACCACTATTTTCCGGGAGAAAATCTCACTAGCTCCAACACACGCCTATCAACTAACGGATGATATGTGAAGTATATATTTTGACCATTCCAAAACATAAGCACAAGTTCTTAATATATATAGCAGCAATGTATCAATGAAAATTTTGTCATACATGTGAGTTTCACGATTTTCAAGGCAATTTGTGAAACGTCCACTACTCGTTTTTCAAAGAAAGAATTTTTGCTTTAAAATTTCAAAGTGAAGCGAAAATTGAAGCCGACCAAAAAGAGAGTAATTCAAAGCATAAAGACGTAAAACATCATCCAACCTAAACTAACATTATTTCAAAAATTAAACTTATCTCTATCATCATCTCAAAAACCTCTCAAAAGCATCATAATGTCATAAAATCTTTAACATAAACTTAAATCATAAACATAGATTTATTTGCGAAAAACTAGCGACGATCCTCAGGTTGTGTGCACCTTCAGTCCAGCAAGATCGACCATCTAGACCTCCATTATTATAAATCTCATGCTCACTTGCATCGATCACACCTAGTGAGTCTATTGACTCAGCAAACCTTAATCACGATAACGTGCAATACATATACATTCACAAGCAATAGTGAAAATAGTTTTACTTAAAATACCTTTTCATGAACATAAATTTTAACATTTTCCTTTCAACATATCATATCATATTTCATGTCAACATATACGTATATGTTTCCCTTTTTATAGAATTCAAATCCTCAATTGTGACTTTCTTATTAGCTGTAGGTCGATGGATCCATCTACGTATTACCACGGTACCAAGCGGCGGGGACATCAGCGACACTCTCACTCGTCAATTGAGCCTTGGCCTTACATATCATCATATCATTGTATCATCGTATTAGTCACAATCAATTCACCTCTTTCAACTTTTCATATTTCCATCACTTATAAAAATACAAGAACATATAAATCATTTTTCTTTTAAACCAAACATGCAACATATCTTTTAGCATTAACGTTTCATCATAAAACCCATAAATATTTAAAATAAACGTTTTAGAATTTATTAAAGCATCTAGGGCATTGCCAGGACAGTTCCGTTTCTTTTCTTTGGGTTGTTCAGAATGAGTGAGAACGAGGAGGTGGAGAAGATCAGCCAGTTACCGGACGATGTTCTTGTGGCCATAAACTCTAGATTGACATGGCGAGAAACCAGTGACGGAGCCAGGAATATGGCTCTGCATGGGCTGGAATTTTAAACTCTAAAATCTTTTAATATTTTAAATTGATCTACCCGGACTAATATAATGTTAATCCAAAATTATACAAAATTTACGTATAATTTTTTTAAAAAAAATTTGGGCTACCCGGGCTAAAAACCCGGGTATCTATATACGTAGCTTCGCCTGTGCGAGAAGCTATCACCACCAGCATCCTATCTACTCATGGCACCACCTGTATACTTACATCACTCGGCTCTCCTCAGCACTCGACATCCCTCTGAACAATCAAAAGACAAATATTTTGGACAATTACACGAAAAAGAATTTCCCAACCACATGAAGGAGACTTATGATTTCTTGGCTTCAAACAAAGACTCTCGTTTTTTGGAAGAATTCAAATTTCATTCACCCTATCTGAAGGGAGGCAATATTAAGACGTGACTGCTATTGTTGCTGGAAAAGGAAGTAGAAAGCATTGACATACGCATAATTTATCAAAACAAAGCTATGCCTAGCTATTACAATTTTCCCCGTAGGACTTTGATTAAGAGCAAAGGTGGCGACTTAGGGTTGTTTCCGGGCCTCAAGTAACTCATAAAATTGTCTCTATACTCTCTTCATGTAGATGATCGAGATGTTGGGTTTTTCATTTCGAATTGTACTGTTTTCGAACACTTGTCCATCTTGGATTCTCACAGGTTGAAAAAAGTGTCGTTGGTTGGACATTCGAAGTTGAAGAGCTTGGAAGTTTGTACCTCGGAATCCAAGTGCAGGCAACCTTGCCGCAAACTCCATCTGACTGCGTGTGTTTACAAACATAGAAGTAGGAGCTAACAGAAGCTATTGGAATCAATGGATTCTATACCATAAAAGATATCAGCTTGGAGGGGGAAGATGTGTTTAACTAGGATCATGGTTTGCTAAACAATGAAGAAATTTTGGCTCGCCGGACGAGCTACGCTCCAGCAAACTAGTCTTCTAGCGCGCACATCAACACCCAAATAACATCCAGTACTCAAACTAAACTATAATACCAACTCTTGTTTTAACCAACGATGATTAGCAAAACATCTCAAGCGATTACAAAAGATCCATATTGATAGACCAGAAAAAAAATACAAGCTAATTATTGACAGAATTCATTCGATTAATTTCTACAAGTATACATAGCAGATTCAAAACCTCTTATTCGCAAGGAATTTGTGCCGTGATCATTAATGAAATGATTGTAAGAAGCATCTGAAAGTTTTGTGGAGACACGCAGAGTTCACAGGAATCCAAGGGCAGGAAACTTTGCCGCAAACTCCAACTGCCTGCGTGTGTTTACAAACACGGAAATAGGAGCTAACAGATGCTGTTGGAATCGATGGATCTCAGCAGCATTTGTCTGAATATGTTCTATGCCATCAGAGATCTCAGCTTGGAGGGGGAAGATGAGTTTAACTGGGATCATGGTTTGGCAAACAGTGAAAATAATTTGGCTCGCCGGACGAGCTACGTTTTGGCGAACCAATCTGCTCGCACACACATCAACATCCAAATAACATCCAATACTCAAACTAAACTATACTACCAACTCTTGTTTTAACCAACGATGATTAGCAAAACAGCTCAAGCGATTACAGAATATCGATATTCATGGTTCAGAAAAAAATACAAGATAATTATTGACAGAATTCATTCGATTAATTTTACAAGTATACATAGTAGATTTAAAACCTCCTAATCGCAAGGAATTTTGCGTCGTAATCATGAATGAATTGATTGTAAGAAGCATCTGATACTTTCGTGGAGACACGCAGAGTTTCTCGGAATCCAAGTGCAAGCAACCTTGCCGCAAACTCCATCTGCCAGCGTGTGTTTACAAACAAAGAGCTAACATAAGCTGTTGGAATCGATGGATCTCAACAGCATTTGTCTGGAACTTTTCTATGCCATCAGAGATCTCATCTTGGAGGGGGAAGATGCGTTTAACTTGGAAAATGGTTTGGAAAACAATGAAAAAATTTTGGCTCGCCGGACGAGCTACGCCTCGGTGACCCAGTCTGCTCGCGTACACATCAACATCAAAATAACATCCAGTACTCAAACTAAACTATAATACCAACTCTTGTTTTAACCAACGATGATTAGCAAAACATCTCAAGCGATTACAGAAGATCGATATTCATGGACCAGGAAAAAAATACAAGATAATTATTTACAGAATTCATTCGATTAGTTTATACAAGTATACATTGCAGATTTAAAACCTCCTAATCGCAAGGAATTTTGCGCCGTGATCCTGAATGAATTGATTGTAAGAAGCATCTGATACTTTCGTGGAGACATGCAGAGTTCCCCGGAATCCAAGGGCAGACAACCTTGCTGCAAACTCCATCTGCCTACGTGTGTTTACAAACACAGAAGTAAGAGCTAACAGAAGCTGTTGGAATCGAGGGATCTCAACAGCATTTGTCTGCATCTGTTCTATGCCATCAGAGATCTCATCTTGGAGGGGGAAGAAACGTTTAACTGGGAACATGGTTTGGAAAAGTGTGAAAAAGTTTTGGCGCGCCGGACGAGCTATGCCTCGGTGACCCAGTCTGCTCGCGCACACATCAACATCCAAATAACATCAAGTACTCAAACTAAACTATAATACCAAATCTTGTTTTAACCAACGATGATTAGCAAAACATTTTAAGCGATTCCAGAAGATCGATATTCATGGACCCAAAAAAATACAAGCCAATTATTTACAGAATTCATTCGATTAATTTCTACAAGTATACATAGCAAATTTAAAACTTTTAATATCAAGGAATTTTGCATCGTGATCCTGAATGAATTGATTGTAAGAAGCATCTGATAATTTTGTGGAGACACGCAGAGTTCCCCGGAATCCAAGTGTAGGCAACATTGCCACAAACTCCATCTGCCTGCGTGTGTTTATAAACGCATAACTAGGAGCTAACAGAAGCTGTTGGAATCTATGGATCTCAGCAGCATTTGTCTGCATCTGTTCTATGCCATCAGAAATCTAAGATTGGAGGGGGAAGATGAGTTTAACTGGGATCATGGTTTGGAAAACAGTTAAGAAAGTTTGTCTCACCAGACGAGCTATGTTTCGGCGAACTAGTTTGCTCGCGCACACATCAACATCCAAAAAAATAATTTTTTCATTAGCTGGGTTGGATCAGAGTTCTGTCTAACAATATTGATTGATGAGACGATCTGATAGGAATTTTTGTAAAAAACGAAGTCTGTTTTTCTTGTGATTGTGCTTATAGTCTATTTCCCTTATTTTCTAATCACCTCATCACTGTTTCCACCGTAGTACATTTTGTTTAATTTTGTTACATAGAAAGAGTTTTATTAGTTTTCAATTTCAAGTAATGTTGAACAATATATTTTCCTGCATAGATAAAAAGGAAAAATGAAGCTTTTTGTTCTTTACCTCTTGGGAAGATACAAAGTACCCCTTCTTGATTTCGTGGCAACAACTATTCTTTTCTTCTTTGTTTTTTTTTTGGGACAAATGAAAGTAATTTTGAGTCTCATAATCCACGGTGATGAAGATACAGTTTCTCAAAGACTAAGGCAATTAGAAGTAATTCTAATCCCAGTTAAGAAAAGTAACCGCTTTTCAAATGCGAAAAAACCCACTCATATATTTGCTTTAACTTGATAAAGTTGGGTGGTACGTTTAAAAATAAGAGGTATAAACCTATTTATACTACTCATCCTACTTTTCAGAATATTTTACAATTATGTACAAGGGGAAGATTATAGAATGTTCCACTCTATATACAATTACACGATTCTAGAGTGTTCCAAGTTGCTACATTACTCTAGATTAATTTAGTACTAACTAGTCATGTCTAGAATATTCCGTATCTTTCTACAAGATTCTAGGATGCTCAAGACTCTTTACGAACAACATAGATAATTCCACAAAACTCTCGAGTGATCCGGAACCTTATGAAGTTTTCTTTGATCATGGTGTGGTTAGAACATGATGGATCTTTCTGGATTGAACTTTGCCTCTCGAAAGCATTTTCCTTCGACTCTTGTGCCAAGTTCCGGTCAGTGACACAAGACTCTTGTGAGGTTGTGAAGTAAAAATTTCACATAGAAACAATATCTAAATTTAATTGGTCACATGTGAATTAAATTATTTTTTTGAAAAATTAAATGAAACACACCATTTGGTCTTCTCATGATCTAAAAACAAAATAAAATTTAAAATCAAATGAAAAACACCGTTTGGTCTTCTCATTATCAAATCTATATATATATACATATACTTAATTAGAATATCTTAAGATCATAAAATGAAGCAATCCAACGATACCACCGTTTTATGGTCGACTTGTCGATTTCTTTGACCAGTTTTATTATTTTTTTGATTAAGTTAGTTTTCATATTTGATTGGTCATAACTGTCTTTACAATATAATCGACCACCCAATGAAATTTTATATATGTCAGTCCAAATGTATACTATCAAAACACAGTACAAACGTAAACAGCGGGTGATGGCAATATTGAAAAGATGAGTGAAGATTTGTTTGATTTTCAATCAAACATCCAAGTGGGAAAAATGTCGGCAAAATAAATTACAACATGAAGCATTAATGACGGTAGGTGTGGGGACCCAGACGCTAATTCTTTTCTTAATTAATTTTGGGACTAAGTTAAACAATTATAATAAACAGGGTCTAACTTTTTTTTTTTTTTAATATCAATGCGGAAACGTAATGTACTCAATCTAATATACATATCAGTGTACAAGTACAAATCTTATACAATACATACATTCAAACTGAACTAGGGTTCCATAACTACATATCAAGTATTCAAACTCTGTCTAAGATCAAAGTCCGTAGTCTCCACTCTAATCACGATCTATCTTTATCTCCTCGACCCTGATCCTGTCCCACTTGTTGTCATGCACACATACAAACACGACAGCAGCCGGGTCCCAGTATAAATCAACGAAACATGCAATCATATAATCAATATAAACGCATGGAACTGATATCAGTAATACGTGTCAAAATTGAAAACATAGTCAGCATAAAATCGTAAATCAGATTCTTGACTCCACATCTCAGACTAGACTCAATCCTAGTCTAGGGCTCTCGGTTTCCAGACATTGGCATTCCATATCGAATATCAGTAATAGAAGAAACTCCAATTCTATTCAACATCGATATAACCAAACATCCGGTATCTTGACTTATCCGTCACAGACTTTGGCACTATCGCCAATTCACTATCTTGTGACAATGTGCAATGTGCCAGTGACGATTCCATCACTATCCGGCACCTTGGTCACAAGATCACTCATCTAATACTCGTCTAATACATGCTTCCTTTAAGTCAATAGAACAAGCATATCAATTCAAATCAATAAACATAATAACAATAAGTATCGATTTAGGGAAACTCAAGTATATCATACTCGAGTCGTTCTCCCGGTACCACATTGACTTATACCTTTCTTTTATTGCAGTTCTGATGACGTTCCCGTCTTGAATTCAAAGTCTGTCAACACTCAATCTGACAATGACAATATCAAATAATATCATATCAATATACTGCTCAGATCAATACCGAATCTGATAAATATGGATTTAACTCAAAATCAGCGGTATAACGGAACAATCCCGATATCTCAGTCAATACAATCTCAATAGACATTAATTACAATTCATAACCAATATCCAATACAATCTGTAATCAATCAATAATCCAAATCTGTCCCATATCAATCAATATAATCTGAAAAATAATAACAATTCCATAATCGATCTGTTTCTCAATCTGACTTTAATTTTAGGATGTCTAACATGTCAAGAACATCATATATGAATCTTATCTGATTCTGGAAATTTCATAATTTCAACTCATATCAAAATGTAATAAAAACTTCCGTCCAGTTGTTGCCTGCGTCGATAGGAACAAAGTACTGAAGTCGGATACCAAATCTAACCTGCGGATTTCTCACAACTGAATTCTAAATCAAGAATTGAAAAATCACCTTCGAAGCTCTCGGTTCCTTCTTTTCGAAATCTGAATGAGGAAATAAGGTATGGATATATATATTTTGCATGGTAAGGTGCAAATGGCTTCATGTTTGTCCAACACGTCTCGCGCATATGCGCGACCTCAACCGGCGCATATGCGCGAGACCTACTGGTCTCAGCGGTAATCTCCTTAACAGCTCGCACATATGCGTGTCATCCTCCGGCGCATATGCTCGAGGTTCTCTGGACTTCAACTTGGCTGCCCGTAAGACTTGCGCATATGCGCGCACGCCCTCCGCGCATATGCGCGAGGACCTCTGCCCATCTCGTGCATATGCGCGCCTACTGGTCGCGCATATGCGCGAGGTGTACTGTCATCGCACATTGAATCTTACACGTTACCTCAATTCGTGTCTCGGAGCGATCCTTCATAATCATATCAAATCATAAATCAATAATTACAGATTATCAGGATAAAAATCCTGGCATTACATTTCTCCCTCCTAAGATACGATATCGTCTCCGAAATCACAGGTAATCAAATCATATCTGTAAGAAGGTATACAGAAGAAGCTAAAAGAAAACTCACAACAATGAAATAACTCTGGGAATTCCTATCTGATGTCTGATTCAGTTTCCCAAGTAGCTTCTTCAGTGCCATGACGAGTCCATTGGACTTTCATCAAAGGAATAGTCTTTGTTCTGAGTTGCTTTTCCTTACGATCGATAATCTGGATCGGTTTCTCAACATAACTCAGACTTTCATCAAGTTAGGCCTCATCTGGCTGGATAATGTGAGAATCATCAGGGAGATACTTCTGCAGCATAGATACATGAAAAACATCATGTATCCCTGATAATGAAGACGGAAGGCGAGTCGATAGGCACGATCTCCTATCTTCTCGAGAATCCCATATGGCCCAATATAACGTGGAGACAGTTTCCCTTTCTTGCTAAATCTGACAACTCCTCGGAAAGGTGAAATCTTTAAGAACAATCGGTCTCCAGCCTCAAATACCAACGGTCGTCGTCGAACATTGGCATATTTGGCTTGTCTGTCTTGAGCTGCCTTCATTTTCTTTTGGATCAACTTCACTTTCTCTGTCATCTCTCTGATCATATCAGGTTCAATCTCAGGAACCTCAGAGATATCATCCAAATACAAAGGGGATCGACACTTCTTTCCGTACAACGCTTCAAAAGGAGCCATCTCAATACTCGTTTGATAGCTATTGTTGTACGAAAACTCACAAAGTGGCAATGCATCTTGCCAACTAGTGCTAAAATCAAGCACTACAGCTCTCAGCATATCTTCCAGTGTCTGGATAGTCCGCTCTGACTGTCCGTCGCTCTGTGGATGATATGCGGTACTCAGATGTAACTTTGTACCTAGAGCCTGTTGCAAACTCTGCCAGAAGTGTGAAGTAAACCTAGGATCACGATCTGATACAATCGACTTCGGCACTCCGTGCAATCTAACTACTTCTCTGACATAAATATCGGCCATCTGATCATGCCTATATGTCATCTTGTATGGAATAAAGCACGCCGATTTGGTTAATCTGTCAATCACAACCCAAATCGCATCACAAACTCGGGAGGAACGCGGTAATTGTGTCACAAAATCCATGGAAATGTGATCTCATTTCCATTCGGGAATCGGCAAACTCTGTAACAATCCTCTTGGTTTCTTTCTTTCAGCCTTAACCTGTTGGCAATTCATGCACTTGGATACAAATTCAGTAACATCAGATTTCATCTGTTTCCACCAATATTGTGTCTTCAAATCATTATACATTTTTCTGTCACCAGGATGAATGCTAAAACAACTGTTGTGCGCTTCCGCCAGTATCTGATGTATCAAATCTGAAACATTCGGCACAACAATACGATTATTCACATACAAAACACTGTCACAAACCTGATATTCCGATTTATGTCCAGCTCTGACCATAGCAATCGAATTCTGTAGATTCTAATCAATTTTCTTAGCCGCTTTAATTTTCAAAATCAGCTCTGGTTCGACTTGAATAGCAAACAATCTCAGAGGCTGACAATCTGTTTCAAAGGCTAATCCAGACAAACAACAATCTTCTATCAAATTTGAAACACCTATCGTCGATAAGGACAAAGAACATACCTTTGGACTCAGTGCATCAGCCGCTGCATTAGACTTTCCTGGATAATACTTGATTTCACAATCGAAATCCTTCAGCAAATCAAGCCATCTTCGTTGTCTCATATTCAACTCGGATTGCGAAAACAGATATTTCAAACTTTTATGATCAGAATAGATTTCAAATTTCTCACCATACAGGTAATGTCGTCATATCTTCAATGCAAAGAATATGGCTGCCAATTCAAGATCATGAATTGGATAACGAGATTCATGGGGCTTCAGCTATCTTGAGGCATAGGCAATCACATGTCCCCGCTGCATCAAAACATAACCCAATCTTCGGTGAGATGCATCACAATATACAACAAAATCACCAGTACCTGAAGGAATAGTCAGTATCGGTGCACTGGTTAATCTCTTCTTTAATTCAAGAAAGCTGGTCTCACATTCTTCAAACCAAACAAATGGAGCATTCTTCTGAGTCAGCTGTGTGATAGGTTTAGCAATGCTCGAGAAATCTTTAATAAATCGACGATAATGCCCTGCCAAACCCATGAAACTACGAATCTCTGGGATTGATGTTGGTCTCGGCCAACTGATCACAGCTTGAACCTTACTGGGATCAACTGATATACAATCTCCGGATATGATATGACCCAGAAATACAACCTGTCTCAGCCAAAACTCACATTTCGACAGTTTAGCATATAATTTCTCAGCCCTCAATATTCGCAACACAGTTCTCAAATGCTCAGCATGATCAATCATACTCTTCGAATAAATCAAAATATCATCGATAAAAATAATCACGAAATCATCGAGATATTTCTGGAACACACGGTTCATCAGACCCATAAATACAGCCGGTGCATTCGTCAAAACAAACGGCATGACAATAAACTCATAATGTCCATACCTGGTTCTGAATGCGGTCTTAGAGATATCAGAATCCCTGACTCTCAGTTGATGGCATCCAGATCTCAGATCGATCTTGGAATATATTGAAGAACCCTGCAACTGGTCAAATAAATCATCAATACGGGGCAAGGGATATTTATTCTTTACTTTTGATTTTTTCAGTTGTCGGTAGTTGATACAAAGTTTCATCGAACCATCTTTCTTCCTCACAAACAGTACTGGAGCACCCCAAGGAGACACACTCGGTCTAATGTAGCCCTTGGTCAGTAAATCCTCCAACTGTTCTTTCAGCTCTTTCAATTCTATCGGTGCCATTCTGTACGGAGCTCTAGATATTGGAATTGTACCTGGCATCAACTCAATGCTGAAGTCTATCTCTCGAATCGGAGGCAAACAAAGAATCTCATCTGGAAAAAGATCAGCAAACTCACACACCACAAGAAAGTCCGCCAATGATGGACTCGATTTCAGTAAATCAACTGAATAAACAAGGAATCCATCCACTCTTTTCTGCAATAATCGAGTCATATTCATAGCAGATATCAAAGGAATTCTGGCTCGAGAACCCTTACCTTAAAATTTCCACTCATCAGCCATCTCAGGTTTGAATCTCACAATCTTGTGGAAACAATCAACTGTAGCTCTGTACTTGGTCAACATATCGATACCGATAATACAATCAAAATCAAATAACCCAAGCACAATACAGTCTAACTCAATCTCATGCCCATCATACTGCAGTATACAAGATCTAACAGACTTCACTGATATCAAACATGTCCCTAACGGAGAAGATACAGACACTACCCCAGACAACGACTCAATAGGCAATGCATGACTCAATGCAAATCGCTCAGATATAAATGTATGAGATGCACCAGTATCTATCAATACATATGCAGGATAACCAGAAATAAAACAATTACCTGCCACAACATCATCTGGTGCGTTCTGAGCCTGTTCCTCAGTGAAGGCGAACACTCTGGCCTGCTGTCTAGGAGGCTGGCTAACTGTTTGGCTTCCTCCTGGCCTCTACTGTGACTGAGCTGGCACTGGCTGAAATGAGTGAACAGCCGATGGTTGTCGTCTACCAATCTGGGCTGCTGATCTAGATGATTAAGCACCCTGGGATCTCTGAGAATCTCTCTGGAGACAGACTCTTGCGAAATGTCCCTGCTGTCTACAAATATGGCAACTGCCAAACACTCCTCGGCACTGCTCTGTGGAATGCTTCCCTCCACAAGTGCTACAATAAGGTCTTGTATAACTCTGGCCCTGACCGGTCTGTCTCGAGCCACTCGAACTGGATGAACTGCTTCCAGATTTCTTGAATTGCTTCCCACTATCATTCAGGAATTCTTTCTTTCCACTACCACTGCCACTCTCAAATCGAGGAGGTGGTTGCAGTGGTCTTGGTGCTGGAGGCACAAACGAAGCTCCTTTCTGTCTCATCAGACCGGTTTCGGCTCCCTTGGCTCTGTTCAAGGCATCAGTAAAATTATTCGGTCTCCCAGTGTTCACCAAGTTAAAGATTTCAGGATTCAGGCCATTAATGAACTGGTCCGCAACAGCCTCATCATTCTCGACCACATGTGGAGAAAATCTTAATAGGGTAGAGAACTTGGCCACATATTCTTCAATATTCAACTGGCCCTGTCTCAAATTGGCAAACTCGGCTCCTTGACCTTCCGGTAAGACACGGGAAAGAATCTCTGATAAAATTCAATTCTGAACACATTCCAGGTAATAATCGTACCTCGATGCTCCAACGCTTTCTTCTTCGTGATCCACCAATTCTTTGCGACGTCATGCAATTGGTGCCCGATAAGTTTCACTCTCCGCTCATCAGTATAATCCAAGGACTCAAACAGCATTTCAATGTCGTCTAGCCAACTCTCACAATCCACTGAGGTCTCAGTACCCTTCAGAGTCGGTGGATGAAACGACAGAAATCTCTTCAGCAGTGTCTCCATCAGAGTTGCTGTCACGTCCATTGGAGGATTCGAAGTGCTACCCTGTTCTGGTATTTTTTGAGGAGGCATATCTGAGTATCAGAAGGGTTAGCAATCACAATTGACAATTCTGTCTCAGTCCCTTTCTGATCATCTTACCTCTGATCAAGATTCAATTCTGATCCAGTCTCAATAATAAACATTACCGGTCAATTCAGACAATTCAGGTAAACATGTATTATATAAAGCAGTAACACATGCTAGCAATCAAAAGCAGGAAAGAAAACTCAATCTACCCCGCTCCCTAGCTTCTACCTCAATCTAAAGGATCTATCGCTCTGATACCACCTGTTGTGGGGAACCGGATGCTAATTCTTTTCTTAATCATTTTTGGGACTAAGTTAATCAATTATAATTAACAGGGTCTAATTTTTTTTAAAAAAAAAATATCAATGCGGAAACATAATGTACTCAATCTAATATACATATCAGTGTACAATTACAAATCTTATACAATACATACATTCAAACTGAACTAGGGTTCCATAACTACATATCAAGTATTCAAACCCTGTCTAAGATCAAAGTCCGTAGTCTCCACTCTAATCACGATCTCTCTTCATCTCCTCGACCCTGATCTTGTCCCACCTGTTGTCATGCACACATACAAACACGACAACAGCCGGATCCCAGTATAAATCAACGAAACATGCAATCATATAATCAATATAAACGCATGGAACATATATCAGTAATACGTGTCAATACTGAAAACATAATCAGCATAAAATCGTAAATCAGATTCCTGACTCCACATCTCAGACTAGACTTAATCATAGTCTAGTGATCACGGTTTCCAGACATTGACATTCCATATCGAATATCAGTAATAGAAGAAACTCCAATTTTATTCAACATCGATATAACCAAACATCCGGTGTCTTGACCTATCCGTCACAGACTTTGGCACTATCGCCAACTCACAATCTTGTGACAATGTGCAATGTGCCAGTGACGATTCCATCAATATCCGACACCTTTGTCACAAGATCACTCATCTAATACTCGTCTAATACATGCTTCCTATAAGTCAATAGAACAAGAATATCAATTCAAATCAATACACATAATAACAATAAGCATGTGATTTAGGGAAAATCACGTATATCATACTCGAGTCGTTCTCCCGGTACCACATTGACTTATACCTTTCTTTTATTGTAGTTCTGATGACGTTCCCGTCTGGAATTCAAAGTCTGTCAACACTCAATCTGGCAATGACAATATCAAATAATATAATATCAATATACTGCTCAGATCAATACCGAATCTGATAAATCTGGATTTAACTCAAAATCAGCGGTATAACGGAACAATCCCAATATCCCCGTCAATACAATCTCAACAGACATTAATTACAATTCATAAACAATATCCAATACAATCTGTAATCAATCAATAATCCAAATCTGTCCCATATCAATCAATATAATCTAAAAAATCATAACAATTCCATAATCCATCTGTTTCTCAATCTGAATTCAATTTTATGATGCCTAACATGTCAAGAACATCAAATATGAATCTTATCTGATTCAGACAATACCATAATTTCAACTCATATCAAAACGTAATAAAACTTACGTTCAGTTGTAGCCTGCGTCGATAGGAACACAGTACTGAAGTCGGATACCAAATCTAACGGGCGGATTTCTCACAACTGAATTCTAAATCAAGAATTGAAAAATCTCCTTCGAAGCTCTCGGTTCCTTCTTTTCGAAATCTGAATGAGGAAATAAGGTATGGATATATATATTTTGCATGGTAAGGGGCAAATGGATTCAAGTTTGTCCAACATGTCTCGCGCATATTCGCGACCTCAACCGGCGCATATGCGCGAGACCTACTGGTCTCAGCGGCAATCTCGTTAACAGCTCGCGCATAGGCGCGTCATCCTCCGGCGCATATGCGCGAGGTTCTCTGGACTTCAACTTGGCTACCCGTAAGACTCGTGCATATGCGCCCACGCCCTCCGCGCATATGCGCGAGGCCCTCTGCCAATCCCGCGCATATGCCTCGCCCATATGCGCGCCTACTGGTCGCGCATATGCGCGAGGCCCTCTGCCCATCTCGCGCATATGCCTCGCCCATATGCGCGCCTACCGGTCGCGCATATGCGCGAGGTGTACTGTCCTCGCACATTGAATCTTACACGTTACCTCAATTCATGTCTCGTAGTGATCTTTCATAATCATATCAAATCATAAATCAATAATTACAGGTTATCAGGATAAAAATCTCGGGAATTACAGTAGATATATTTTTGAAAAAAAGGAAGCAGACGAGAAAACACGTATGTTTTCACAGAGACGAAAAGCTCTATAAATGGAGCTCCCTTTCCTCATTCAGAAATCATCCCTTCATCGAGTTTTCTCTCATCTCATAGCATTTGAGTGCTTAGTTCTATAATATTTAAGAGGTGTTTTTTTCATTTATTAAGAGAGTGTGTGTTCTCTTTGAAAATACAGTGAGTGGTTGTACACTATAAAATATTATAGAGAATTTTTTTCATGTTGTCCGTGATTTTTACCCTTATAATTTTTAGGAGTTTTTCACGTAAATCTTGTTATCCAAATGTATTTTTTATTTTTATATTTATTATCTCAAATTGCCGTGCGTGAGACCAACAAGAGGGCCTCAAATTTTTTTTGTTTTTGTTACGGAGTTGGAAACTAAGCGTGTTGAAGGTGAGGAAAAGCAGAACGAGATGGGGAGGAAGATTTGAAAGACTGTTGGAAGAGCAGAAGTTGGGTGAGAAGAGAGTTGAGTGTTTGATTGACGAGAAAAACACTATTGAGAAGGATTTTTGGTGAGGCGTTGAAGCAATTAGATGATATACAAGAGAGAAAATAGAAATTTAGTTAAAGAAATGCAGTTTTGGTGGAGGCTAAAGATTGATTGGATATTGAAATTGGCTCATTTAAGAGTCAAGTGGATGAACTTAAGGGCATTCTATCCGAACTGGAGAAATCTTTGTGGTGATAATTTAGAGAAAATTACCAATTTAGAATCACAAGTTGTGGGTTATAGAGACGCTCTTGAGCGGGTTAAAATTGAAATGGATGAAATAAAGAAAGCTGGGGATGAAGAGAAGCAACTTACCCGTGTTTTTGAGGGAATGATTTTTGAAAGGGAGAATAAAATTGAGGAGAATGCCAAGACAACAAGAGAAGAAGAGGGTAAAAATGCTGCAATATAATGTTGGTGTGGCATTGGAGTTAATGAGATTTTACCACTCCCGGAAGAGTGGATCTCATGTGAGACCTTCTCACGGATTTTAATCTGTGAGACGGTCAACCCTACCGATATTCACAATAAAAAAATAATACTCTTACCATAAAAAGTAATACTTTTTCATGGATGACCCAAATAAGATATCCGTCTCACAAATACGACCCGTGAGACCGTCTCACGCAAGTTTTTGTCCTCTCAGAAATAATCCTAATTCCAGGCAGCAACCTTGTATTATTATAGATGTTGAACTATTTCTTTACTATTGTTTAATCTTCTAAACATTCGAAATTTTTTCAAGGAAGTTTTAGATCTGTTGATATAAAAATTTACTTCTAAAAGGTATAAATGATTTATCATATTGATATCTTTGTCTGAAAAAATTATATCATTTGAACATAATCAACTTTAATTACTCTAGTTTATTTTATATATTGTATTTGTCTCTAGTGACTTATTAATAAGCCATTTCATTTTCCCACGAGTATATTTGAAAATCCTCTATGATCTAGATTTTGATATTTGAAAAAATTCAGTAAAATTATATTTGAAAAAATTCAGAACACCCATCTAACATGTAATAAATTTTATCATAGAAATTCTTCTATATTGAATATATATCCCACGATAATTATTAACACTATAAATTTATATGAAATAGAAAATGCTACTTCACCGAGAAATCAACCTAAAATAGCTGCAAACAGCGAAGTTGACTATTTTCCGCAGAGGATTTTCTAATATACGTACCATTGCTAAAATGAAATGACTTACGAGTAAATCAGTACTAGAGATAAACACGTACGCTATATAATAAAATAAATTAGAACAATTAAAGTTGATTATGTTCAAATGATATAATTTTTCATACAAAAGTTATCAAAATGATAAATTTTTATTCAACATATCTAAAACGATAGTCTAGAAATAGTTCAGCATTTATACCTCAGACATTAATACAAGAATTTGTATCAACGAAAATTTTGTCATATATGTGAGTTTCACGATTTTCAAGTCAATTTGTGTCTAGGCTTTCCAAATACTGACACTTATTTTTTTAGAACGGAAAATATGATTTTTAAAGGCTGGAAAAAATCTTAAATTTTTGTATCTTTAGCTAGAATCTAATTTGCATATATCATGTATATTTTTAGTATTAAAAAATGGATTAAAAGTAATGGGATAATTTTCAAAATTGAATTATCAAAACAAAGCAACTAAGAGAAATAATTAATAACTAATGTTGACAAAAACTTTATAAAAATAATGAAATAAAAAGATTTGAATTAGATATAATTTCATATAGGGCATTATAATTTCACAAACTAGATGGAGTAATAACAGTAATTGTACGTGTACTTGTTGTTTTTTATGCACGTGTACGAGCACAGTCACATAGTTTCTGATAATTGAAAAATTATATTGAAATCCACAAAGCACATTAGTAAGTACATAACTTATCAAAATAAGGGTATTTCTATAAAAATTAATTAAGATTTCACCAAATTGATTGCAAATTAGTTAGTAATATAATATAGGGGAAATAAGATGGAATAACTTTAATCAAATCTTACTTTTAAAAAATAATTTTCTCAAATATATTTGAGTGTATTCAAATACCCATGAGTCGTTTTTTTTTTAAAAGAATGTTTGACCAAATTATCAAGTAAATGTGGTAGATCTTTGATTAAAAAACAATATAAGCACATCAGATAATGTAGAAGAAAAAAATCTTTTTCACATAAGCTCATGATGATAAGCATATCAAATATTTGTCCATTAATACAGAAAATATTTACATATAAGTTTTAAAATGGGTTAAAATTTTATTTTGTCCATATTGTTTGTCTTTTGTCCCAATTTATTCCCTAATATTTTTAATGCACCAAAAATGTCCATAAACTTTTAAAATATTGCCCAATTTCGTCCATCAAGCTAAAAAAATATTTAGGGAATTTCAAAATTGACCTTGGTTATAAAATCATATAATGGGCCATGAAAATGGTATTAGAGCCTATGTTTTTTTGTTTTTTTAATTTCATATATGCAATATTATTATGATTAACTTTCTTTGATGAGGAGGAGATTTTCTCTTAAATTATGGACCCGAATACAAATTCGAGATTTTTTATTTTTAGGATTTATTCAAATATTTTGAAATACTTAAAACAAGAAGACCTAACTAAATTTAGTTACCAAAAGAAATTGAAACAAATTAAGTTACTAAGATATTTATGATTCAAAGTCATAAATTCATAGAAATTGTTTCACATTCATCTTAGATCTCAAGAGATCTTAGATAAATACACAAATGGTACAAAATTATGGCAACCAGCTATATTATGTACTATAATAAAATAAATATATATTTAAAATCAAGAAAAAAATTCTTGAAACATTGAGGGATATTCAAACAAGGATCACGAGCCTAGAATAAAAACCTAGTTCTAGTAAGAGGTTTACGGGGGGAAGGCTAGCGCCACCTTTTGATACTGATTCCTTATTACATCAAAAGGCAAAGGCCAAAGTATTACAGAAACCTTTGATCGACGATGAGAAAATGATCCATCTTATCAAAGTTGTCTCAGGAAATTAATTAAACTGATGACAACTATACAATTTATTGGTCTCGATTATATTCAAGGATCTTCATATCCTTCACAAATCTTAAGGTCATAAATCTAAAAATGAATACAATTGGGTATGAGAGATCCTCAGTTTCTGGTAACATTCCTCAAAGATCAACAAGGGAAGAAAGAGTGGTAACTTATGACTCAAATATAAAAGAAAACCACACCTATTTCCATGTTGGAGGAGAATTACACCCAGCAGGAACAAGGAAAAGAAGAAATCAAATTTTGCTTTATCCAAACACCCTATGGAAAGACCGTTTTAGAACTAATATATCCTTAATAAGCTTATACTTAACCTAGATGTGTTGGAACTAATACATCTTCGGTTAAAGATAATTCAATTCTGGTTAGAAACTGAACATCTTCTCCATTCTTGAACTTAGTCATCCATTTTGATCATTTGGAAGAAAAAAAAAAGGTATTGTAATGGATTATAAAAACTGGAGTAATACTTTATTTGGTGACTAGGAACATCCCAACCATGTATAATAATATATTTTTGATAAGGTATTTTAGGATTATTTCCTTCAACTCGAGTAGCGGTAACTTGATGTACCATTGTAGTGTTATAACAACGTTGATCCAAAACAACATTCTTGCAAATATGTAACATGATGTCCTCGACAGAAGAATATTGTTTAATCCAACATAATAACTTTGCATATGGAATGTTATAAATATATCTATTAATGCTGCAACAATTAACTCGTCTACGATCAGTATTAGTTATAACATCATCCTATTGAGCAATCTATTGTCATTATCTCAAAAATACAGTTGAAAATGAGTTGGACATTGATCCCTAAGTACGATATATAGGCGGCTAACTCGAAAGGTATATATCCTACGAATTATGGATGCAAGTTCTCTATTAAACCTAACATCGAAAGATGTAAAAGAAAAAAATATTATTATATAATTGAATCTTTCGATGAAACTCAATCGCCATTGGAGAAATGAAATATGTGAACGGAGCTATCAAACTTGACTGTATAACTGGATCAATCAATCTAATGTTACAAAAATCACAACAAAATGAAGGAGGTTCAAATTCGAACTTCTTCACACTATGAAAATGACACAAATATAGAGGGGCTAACAAATGGCAGTCGCGGTCGCATTCAACAATTGAAACATAGAAAGTAAAATAAAACCACAAGTCAGGTACTACAAAACTACATTTCCTTAGAACGACATTTAAAAAAATAACAAGAAGGAATGATTAAAAAAAAAAAAATATGCTAATAATATCTCACAACAGGGCATGCAAGCTACACGAAACGCTCTAGACCCTTGACCTGCAAAAATTGCAGAAATACTCGATTCAATTCCCAATGTTTATCTTTTTTGATTTGGTTCTAAATGTTTTGACGTTCCAGTTTTAGTCCTAAACATTTTCACATTTTGACCGAGTTGGTCCTTTTATCAATTTAAAGATTAAAAATGACAATAAACATGACATGTGACAGTCAGATCTCTAAAATTTCCAAAACCCAAATCAAATGCACTAATTTTCATTTCATTTCTAGCAAGGACGAATATTTTCTTTCTTGCTATCATAACACTCGAAATTTGGCTCAACCTTGATAATGAAATCAAGTATGCCGCATACAACTAATATCTAGCAAGTAACTCCGGCTTCCTCACTCGCACGATAACCACATTTTCTTCTTCTTGGATTCCGACATTTGTGTAGAACTTTAGATTTAGGGTTTTGTTTTAAAAAAATCGATTTTCTATATATGTATTATTATTTGGTTGAATTTTGCATTCTTGTTCGTTGATTATGTTCGTTTTTTTTTTTACCTTACCTTTGAGATTTTCTTAGAATTAGGGTTTCGATTATGTAGAATTTTTTAAAATTTCTAACTTTATGAAAAAAAATTGAGTAGTAAATGAAATAAAGGCAAGATTATATTGATAAAGGTTTTTTAAGAGGTGTCCGGATTGAAACTTTTACGACAATGCCTAAATTGACCTCGAAATATGAAGATCGAGTACTTTGGGTCTATTGCAACATAGTCCCTGTATCTGAATATGGACTAATGAATTATGTTAGCAAGTTTATTTATGTTTTTACAAGTTTATTATTATACACGCACTAGTATTTTTCGCACATGTCGTAATTCTTATTTTTTTTTTACAATCGAAACAAAAATTTAAAAGATTATTAGTAAAAAAATCATGTATATTAGTAAGATATAAAATAAAATTATAACTAATTGCGTTTTTAGCTATATTTTTTCGAAATATAATTACATGCATTGACATCATATCTAAGTAAAACAATATTTATTTTTAGCATACTGATAAAATATTAAATCATAGTTGATATCACATGTTCGATTTACATAGCTTAACCACAATTAGAAATGATAATTGATTTTGGATTTTTAAGAATATCTATAACAGTAACATGGATAAGAATATGATACTTTACTATCTAAAAAACAAGTTATAACACGAAGAGTCACATTTGATGCAATAGCAAACACTTGGTCATATCCCAAAAACTTTCGATGTTTAAAACATATATACATATAATAACTGCAAAAAGAATTCCAATTATTCATAGATATAGCATATAGCTAGATAATGATTAGATCAATCTTCTTAGGATGACGTATTTTGCCGGAAATGCTTTCCAAAATTTTTAAAACTAATAAAATATTTTTGCAATCTTTATCCAAATTTTATAATTTTTAAATGATAATTTCCTTACATAAACAAATCATTATAAGGAAGCCTTAAATTTAAAATAAAAAAAAATCACCACAAAAAATAAAATATGAGAAAAGTTATTAGTAGTAATAATATATAAGCACCTTATACTAACCTAATGTGGTCATGATATTATTTTGAGTTTTCTGAAAATATTCTGTCTTCTATTATTTTTGAATTTTAAAAAAAATTAGCATAATCAGTTTCGTGTATAAAACAAATTATTAAGAAAGTTAGATTTAAATTTTTTTTATCGAATTTATATATAGAGTATTGGTTCTCTTTCACCAACAGACACGGAAACCACCCCTTCACTTTCATCGTCTCCTCCTTGCTTCTCAATTCTCCCCTTCACTGCCATAACTCTAACTTTTGAATCCGCAGACGACGAAAAACCGATAATTCTCTCTTTAAGTTTTGATTTTAGGTGGATTTAAACTAGTCTAAGTTTACAGATTCTCTAAACACTTCGGTTTTGTTTTGCTAATTTTGTTTCGGTCGGTTGATTCATCTTTAGGTTAGGCGTGGCGCACCGTATTTATCTTATCTCCCGTCGGAGTTCTTCCATTCAATATCTTTGTTGTACAGACAGGAATCGAGGTTTGTTTTATCTCCCAAAACTCGTTTGGTGATATTTCTTTTCATTTTATAAAGGGATTTTTGACTTGGATATTTACAGTTCCTTTTCTTTTCTTTGGGTTGTTCAGAGTGAGAATGGGGAGGTGGACAAGATCAGCCAGTTATCGGACGATGTTCTTGTGGCCATAATCTCTCGATTGACATGGCGAAACTATCGCCACTAGCATCCTATCTACTCATTGGCACCACCTCTATACTTACATCACTCGGCTCTCGTCAGCACTCGACATCACTCTGAACAATCAAAAGACAAATATTTTGACAATTACAGGAAAAAGAATTCCCCAACCACATGAAGGAGACTTATGATTTCTTGGCTTCAAACAAAGACTCTCGTTTTTTGGAAAAATTAAAATTTCATTCACCCTATCTGAAGGGAGGCAATATTAAGACGTGGCTGCCATTGTTGTTGGAAAAGTTAGTAGAAAGCATCGACATACGCATAATTTATCAAAACAAAGCTATGCCTGGCTATTACACTTTTTTCCCGTAGGACTTTGATTAAGAGCAAAGGTGGCGACTTAGGGTTGTTTCTGGGCCTCAAGTCACTCAGAAAATTGTCTCTATGCTCTCTTCACGTAGATGATCGAGATGTTGGGTTTTTCATTTCGAATTGTACTTTTCTCGAACACTTGTCCATCGTGGATTCTCAATGGTTGAAAAATGTGTCGTTGGTTGGACATTCAAAGTTGAAGAGCTTGGAAGTTTCTTCCTCGGAATCCAAGTGTATGCAACCATGCCGCAAACTCCATCTGCCTGCGTGTGTTTACAAACACAGAAGTAGGAGATAACAGAAGCTGTTGGCATCGATGGATCTCAACAGCAGTTGTCTGCATCTGTTCTATGCCATTAGAGATCTCAGCTTGGAGGGGAAGATGCATTTAACTGGGAACATGGTTTGGAAAACATTTAAAAAATTTTGGCTCGTCGGACGAGCTACGCTACAGCGAACCAGTTGTCTCGCGCACACATCAACATCCAAATAACATCCACTACTCAAACTAAACTATAATACCAACTCTTGTTTTAACAAACGATGATTAGCAAAACATCTCAAGAGATTACCGAAGATCCATATTCATGGACCAGAAAAAAAAATACAAGCTAATTATTGACAGAATTCATTCGATTAATTTCTACAAATATACATAGCAGATTTAAAACCTCCTAATCGCAAGAAATTTTGCGTTGTGATCCTGAATGAATTGAATGTAAGAAGCATCTGATACTTACGTCGAGTCACGCAGAGTTCCCCGCAATCCAAGGGCAGGCAACCTTGCCGCAAACTCCATCTGCCTACTTGTGTTTACAAACATAGAAGTAGGAGCTAATAGAAGTTGTTGGAATCGAATCTCAGCAGCATTTGTCTGCCTTTGTTCTATGCCATCAGAGATCTCAGCTTGGAGGGGGAAAATGTTTTTAACTGGGATCATTGTTCGGAAAACAGTGAAAAAAGTTTGGTTAGCTGGACGAGCTACGCTCCGGTGAACTAGTCTGCTCGCGTATACATCAACATCCAAATAACATCAAGTACTCAAACTAAACTATAATACCAACTCTTTTTTTAACCAACGATGATTAGCAAAACATCTCAAGCGATTACAGAAGATCGATATTCATGGACCAGAAAAAAAAATACAAGCTAATTATTGACAGAATTCATTTGATTAATTTATACAAGTATACATAGCAGATTTAAAGACTCCTAATCGCAAGGAATTTTACGGCATGTGTCACGCCCCGAGCCCAGGCCCGAGCCTGCGTGACTGCACAATGGGCCCCTATAGCAACTATTTCGCATTCGTCCTCGCTTTACGAAAATGATTAACCCAAGTTGCTATAGAAGTCCATTATAAGATGTTATAAACTCATTTTAAATATTTCATTTTTAAGATGAGGGACATCACAATCACCTCTCCTTCAGAATGCGACGTCCTCGTCGCGGCCCGACCCCTTGATCCACCAGCGCCGAGAATCTAGAAGTGGCTCCTACAGGTTCAAGAGGTGGCTCCCGTCATGTAGCAATTTGCCCCGCAGGTTCAAGAGGTGGCTCCCATGCACGTAGCACTTTGCCACGTATAGCACTTATTTCCCGGTGTTCCATGCCGGTGACCATCTCTGATACCATTGTCACGCCCCGAGACCGGGATGAGTCGACACCGGCATTATTCAACAATTACATAATTGCTAAACAACAAGCCTCGTAGTACAGTATAAACCAAAACCAGTTTGTATCATAAATGCCATAAAATGGAATCGTCTTCACCATAGTAACTCTGAAAACGATACAAATATGCGGAATCGTTTATAACTTGAATTAAAAACTCCCAATACCATCTTCTTAATTAAAATTCTTCATGCGTCAACTATCAGCCCCAAAACTGGTGTCCGATTCTTCTTTCTTTATTTTTTCTTCTGATTTTTCTGGGGAGGATAGAGTAAGGGGTGAGTGATATGGTCGTCACTCAGCAAGTGGAGGCCGTTCGAGCACAATATAAATTTATTTACAAAATTTTCGAAAATGACACATAAAAATATCATGTTTTTACATAATATATCATCATATTCATATCATAACAGCGCTGTGATTTTTTCACATTTTATGGTTTACTGATATCAGTCCATAATTTTTAATCCTCTAAGGGGACGAGGCCAAAAAACGGTTCTATCCCACCGCGAAGGGCCATATGTTGGGATTCCCACCCATTTTCAGTGTATCATCACAGTGCCAACACGTAAACGTACCAAAATCCATCAAAAACGTAGAAACAGGATGACGGTGCTCGACCGAATTTTTCGAAAACGATAAAACACATATCCGAAATTAAGGATTTAAAACAAGCCCACTTACCTTAGACTTGGAGAAAACATGAAGAATTCGAGAAACATAGAAGAATCATGCAACGGACACTTCGAAAACGCAGCAGCACATCTACCGAAAAATCAGCCGCCTTGTAAAATTCCTTGCGTCTTATTACGTCATTGGATCAGGCTCAAACTTGTCCAGTACGTGCACAAGTACGTAAAATAAATTATGAACGGTGGAGATTGGGTTTGGAAGTAATTTTACCTGCTTATTGACAAAAAACCGTAGGTATGCTGTTTCTTGCCTAAAATCTGAGCAGTTTACTTACGAAAGCTATAAACGAAAAACTAACCGTTAAATTTGGCCGAAATTTAGATATGCTATTCGAAACATATGGAAGCATATTCTGAACGGTGAAGATCGGAGTCCGAGTAAACGACAGAGAGAAAAAAATTTATGAACTTTGGACAGACTTTTGATGACTCGTGCAGAATTTTGGAGAGCAAAATTTCGAAAATATAGAGAGAAAACTCGAAAATTGAGGTGTGAAATTTGAATGGGAGGTCCTCCTATTTATAGAGGAGTGGTAAAAATCTTACTATAATTCGATTGATATTATTTCCAAAATTTGGAGATGCTCTTTCCATATATTTCGAGATAACGAAATCAATAATTTTATTTTTGAAATGAAATCAGTCAATTTTTCGATCCACATTAGTGTAACTAGAATTGTCACGACCCCTGCAACTATGAATGTTTTTAGCCCTTCATTGCACGATGAATGTGAAGAAGTAGGCCATTATCTCAGCAATAATGAGCCAAGCTAGTATTTGCAGTGAATTCTCCTGTTAAGTAGTCATGCATTATGATAGGAACTCCCAATTCTCTAGCAAACTAACTTGAAATCCAATACTAAAAGATAAAAAAAAAAAAAAAGCGACCCTTTCTTAAGTCCAAGCGATCTTTAATCCTTCCATAATTATTGATATGCTTCCTTGTTGAGAAAATATTTCCTTCCAAATTTGGATATCCAGCCTTATTTATCGTGTATCTTACACTGAATTTTGAATTCCATGTATTATTTATATTTTTGAATTTATTATAACTCGAAAATAAATTCTTATACATGTCTATATTTAATTAATTACGTGCTCAAAAATTTGGGTTCTCACATCCCTCCCTTCTTATTAGAAGTTTCGTCCTCGAAACATGAGTCGGCTTGACTTTCGAAAAGGTAGGGATATTGCTTGCGCATTTTCTCTTCAAACTCCCAAGTTGTTTTCTCGTTCTATATGTTTTGACCATTGTACCTTGACGTAAGGAATTATATGTTGTCTCAATAATTGGTCCTTGGTGTCCACAATATGAATATAAGAATCTTCAGCTCTTCTCCCATGTTACCTTTGATCATGAGCAGTTCAATTCACATAACATGGCTTGGGTTCGGAATTTATTTCCTTAGTTTGTACTTGTGAAATACATTGTGGATTCTACACATATCTGGTGGCAATACTATTCTGTAAGCCAATGTGACAATCTCTCCAAAATTTCAAATAGTCATACGTACCGAGATTTCACTTTTTCAGCTTTACTGAATTTAATTATTCTTTCATTGGTGAGACCCTTATATAAGCTTTTTCACACGATTTGAATTCCATTGGTATCCTTTTAAGATCAGACTAACTCTTTTGCTGGTCTTATGCAGCCTTGAGTCTGTCTTTGATGATGGCCACTTTTCCATTGTCTCTTGGATTAGTTCTAGCCCAGTTATGACTGTCTCCTCTATTTCTTCCCTGCACATTGATGAATGACACTTTACTTGTTGGCATATTTTTCACTTAGATATAAACTTGGTGACATCTCTTTTCATTATGTTTCACTAGAAACTTACTTTCAAATCTCTATACATCTTTGTACTACCTGGGTGGATCGAGAATATTGACTTATGTGTCTCTTACATCACTTCTTATCGAAGATTGTTGATGTCTGGCACACATAATCGTCCTCTCATCCCTAGGATTTTGTCTGGGTCCACTTGAAAATCTGACGAATTTATTTCCTTGTCTTGTTTTTTGAACTTCTCTAATGTCTTGTCTCGACTCTGATTTAACTTGACTGCTTCTCGAAGGCATGGTTGCACGGAGAGTGATGTTATGTTATCTTATCCATGTTTGAATCAAAGCATCGACTACCTTATTTGTCTTGCTGGCGTGGTAGCTTATTGTCAAGTTACTGTCCTTAGGTAACTCTATCCACCGTCTTTGTCTCATTTTTAATTCATTTTGAATGAACAAATATTTGAGACTTGGTGACCAGTGAGTGAATATTTCACACTTCGCATCTTATAGATAGTGTCTCCAAATTTTCAAAGCAAAGATCACTGCTGCCAACTCGAGATCGTGAGTATGGTAGTTTTGCTCATGCGTCTTCAGTTGACTCCTCTGTCTTGCATGAGTACACCTCTGAAATCTTCCAATGCTAACTTCTACTTTAATGTTTGAAAGCTCTTTTCACATCTTTCTCTTCATTTGAATTCATAGTTATTTTGTGTGAGTCTCGTCACTGATACGACTGCTGAAGAGAAGCCCTCGACGAATTTCCGCTAATAGCCTGGTAATCCAAAGAAGCTTCTAATTTCGGTTGCATTTTTTTGTCTCGGCTAATCTAGATTTGCCTCTAATTTCTTTAGGTCCACTGATTCTCCTGATTTCGATCTTACTTGACTTTATTCTGAATGTTGACATTAGTGTGTCTTTTGCTCTGACCTTTAGCCGATGATAGCATGTTCTTAGGTCAAGCTTGGAGAAGACTGTAGCTCATTTACGTTGATTGAAAGACCGTCTATTATTGGAAGATGACACTTATTCTTGATTGTGATATAGAGTTTTCTGTTTTCTATACACAATTTCATACTTTCATAATTATTTTTTACAAATAAGACTGGAGCTCCCGAATGAGATGCACTTGACATAATATACTTTTTGTCTAACAACTCTTAGAATTGTTCTTTTAGCTCCTTGAGTTAATGTGGGGCCATTCGGTACAGTGCATTGGAGATTGGTGCATCATCAAGTACCGAATTTATCTCGAAATCTACTTCACAGTCCGAGACCATTCCAAGAAGCCTTTTTGGAAAAACGTCCGAAAATTTTCATATTACTAGAATATCTTTCAACTTCAGCTCATCTATTTCTTGCACTTTGTTTACCCTTGCTGGGTAAATTTCTTCGCCCGATATTATGGTTTTCCAAGTCTGGGAAACAGAAAAAATGTATTTATGTTCCTTGGCTTTGCCATGGCACCTGATTTCTTCTTGGTTCGGGGTTCAAAGTTTGACATTCTTGCTCTGGCAATCTACTATTACACGGTTTTTAGATAACCAATTCAACCCTAGGATGGCGTCGAAATCTACCGAAGTGAGTTGAATCAAGTCGCTACTAAACATATGCAAATTGATACTAATTTAATCTTATCTTGAAATTATCCCGATTACTATCTCAAAAATTAAAACCCTTATAGAGTATTGAAACTTAACTCAATATAGATCTAAAACTTATTGACTTAAATCCCAAAAATTATAATCTCATCATTACCTCAAATAGTTTTCTTTTACTAAATCTTACTTCATTAAGACCATGAGCCTATCACGCTCTAACACAAAGGAGTTCATTGAATGTCATTTTCTTGAATAATTCTTAGTACCATAAAAGTCAAAACTTATTGTACTATACTTTCCTTGATACCCATGAATACCTCATAAATTATTTTATTTACATAAGGTCGTAGCCTACTTGTTATCCCAAAATAAAATAAATTCCTTAACCTGATGATATTGTCTCACAAGATATTCCAAGGTCCTACATATTTAAAGTTAGCGTTTAACATTCTTAATAACCCAAACATATTGCTCACACAATTAACTATCGAAACAAAATCAACTTCTATAGTGCAATACCCAAAACTTATGATATAATTCTTATATCAACTTTTATCATATTAGTTTTTATAAATAACTTATCATCCTCGAGTCAAATTTTTTCCTTCTTAAATCAGAAGTTTAAGTCAACTTATCTCTGATAGGTATATTCCAAATAAAATACAAATATTAGTTGTCCCCATAATAAAATTTCGTAAAAAAATCCTCTAACAAGCCAAAAAAAAAGGCGTTGAACGAGATTTTTCGAGAAAGTTTCCAAAGTAGAAAGTTTGGACATTGACCCATGGATAGAAAGAATACGTCGAGAGGATTATAGAACAGTCGATGAAATTAAATTCTGAGTTTCCTACGAAAAGTTATGAGTTCTACGAAACTTTCCTAAAATAGAAAAAACGCGATTTTGGAAGTCCAAACGAAGGATTTTCACGTTTTCGGACTATGTCTCTCAACGAATTGTGAATATTACTCATTTGGCCGTTTCGGAGTTGACTGCATCGTCGCTTTTCCATAATCCGAACGATTTTTTTCTTCCCAACTAGATTATGAACCTGACGGCTCTGATACCACTCTGTCACGCCCCGAACCCAGGCCCGCGGCTGCGTGACTACACAATGGACCCCTATAGCAACTATTTCGCATTCGTCCTCACTTTACGAAAATGATTAACCCAAATTGCTATATAAGTCCATTGTAAGCCATTACAAACTCATTTTAAACATTTCATTTTTAAGATGTGGGACATCACAATCACCCCTCCTTCAGAACGCGACGTCCTCGTCGCAGCCTGACCCGTCGATCCACCAGCGCCGAGAATCTAGAAGTGGCTCCTACAGGTTCAAGAGGTGACTCCCGTCATGTAGCACTTTGACCCGCAGGTTCAAGAGGTGGCTCCCATGCACGTAGCACTTTGCCCCGTATAGCACTTATTTCCCGGTGTTCCATGCCCGTGACCGGCTCTGATACAATTGTCACGCCCCGATACCGGGGTGAGTCGACACCGGCGTTATTCAACAATCACATAATTGCTCAACAACAAGCCTCGTAGTACGGTATAAACCAAAACCAGTTTATATCATAAATGCCACAAAATGAAATCGTCTTTACAATAGTAACTCTGAAAACGACACAAATCTGTGGAAGCGTTTATAACTTGAATTAAAAACTCACAGTATCATCTTCTTAATTAAAAGTCTTCATGCGTCAACTATCAGCCCCAAAACCAGTGTCCGATTCTTCTTTCTTCATTTCTTCTTCTGATTTTTCTGGGGAGGATTGAGCAAGGGATGGGTGATATGGTCGTCACTCAGCTAGTGGAGGCCGTTCGAGCACAATATAAATTTATTTACAAAATTTTCGAAAATGACACATAAACATATCATGATTTTCAATAATATATCATCATATTCATATCATAACAGCACTGCGATTTTTTCACTTTCTATGGTTTACTGATATCAGTCCCTAATTTTTAATCCTCTAAGGGGACGAGGCCATAAAATGGTTCTATCCTACCGCGAAGGGCCATATGTTCGGATTCCCACCCATTTTCAGTGTATCCACACAGTACCAACAAGTAAACGTACCAAAATCGATCAAAAACGTAGAAACAGAATGACGGTGCTCGACCGAATTTTTTCGAAAACAAGAAAACACATAACCGAAATTAAGGATTTAAAACAAGCCCACTTACCTTAGACTGGAAGAAAACATGAAGAATTCGGGAAACATAGAAGAATCATGCAACTGACACTTCGAAAACGCAGAAGCACGTCTACCGAAAAATCAGCCGCCTTGTAAAATTCCTTGCGTCTTATTGCACCATTGGATCGGGCTCGAACTTGGCCAGTACGTTCACAATTACTAAAATAAATTATGAACGGTGGAGATCGGGTTTGGAAGTTATTTTAACATGCTTATGGACAAAAAACTGTAGGTATGCTGTTTCTCGCATAAAATTTGAGCAGTTTTCTTACGAAAGCTATAAACGAAAAACTAACCGTTGGATTTTGCCGAAATTTGGATATGTTAATCAAAATATATGGAAGCATATTCTGAAAAGTAGAGATCGGATTCGAGTATCCTACCGAGGGAATTGAATTTCTGAACTTTGGACAGAATTTTGATGACTCGTGCAGAATTTTGGAGAGCAAAAATTCGAAAATATAGAGAGAAAACTCGAAAATCGAGGTGTGAAATTTGAATGGGAGGTTCTCTTATTTATAGAGGGGTGGTAAAATCTTATCATAATTCGATTGATTTTTTTTTTTCAAAAATTTGGAGATAATCCTTCCGTAAATTTCGAGATAATCCTTCCATAATTATTGATATGCTTCCTTGTTGCGAAAATATACCTTGTATGTAATATTTTCTTCCAACTTTGGATATCCTGCCTTATTTATCGTGTATCTTACACTAGATTTTGAATTCCATATATTATTTCTATTTTTGAATTTATTATAACTCGAAAATAAATTCTTATATATGTCTATATTTAATTAATTACATGCTCAAAAATTTGGGTTCTCACACCGTGATCCTGAATGAATTGATTGTAAGAATTATCTGATACTTTTGTGAAGTCACGCAGAGTTCCTCGCAATCAAAATACAGGTAACCTTGTCGCAAACTCCCTCTGCTTGAGCGTGTTTACAAACACAGAAGTAGGAGCTAACAGAAGCTCTTGGAATCGATGGATCTCAGTAGCTTTTTTCTGCATCTGTTCTATGCCATCAGAGATCTCAACTTGGAGGGGGAAGATACGTTTAACTGGGATAATGGTTTGGAAAACAGTGAAGAAAGTTTGGCTCGACGGACGAGCTACGCTCCGGCGAACCAGTCTGCTCAAGCACACATCAACATCTGGATAACATTCAGTACTCAAACTAAACTATAATACCAATTCTTGTTTTAACCAACGATGATTAGCAAAACATTTCAAGCGATTACAGAAAATCGAAGATCATGGACCAGGAAAAAAAATACAAGTTAATTATTTATAGAATTCTTTCGATAAATTTCTACAAGTATCCATAGCAGATTTAAAACCTCCTAATCGCAAGGAATTTTGCACCGTGATCCTGAATGAATTGATTGTAAGAAGCATCTGATACTTTCGTGGAGACACACAGAGTTCCTCGGAATCCAAGTGCAGGCAACCTTGCCGCAAACTTCATCTGCCTGCATGTGTTTACAAACACAGAAGTAGGAGCTAATAGAAGTTGTTGGAATCGAATCTCAGCAGCATTTGTCTGCATCTGTTATATGCCATAAGATATCTCAGCTTGGAGGGGGAAGATGCATTTAACTGGAATCATGGTTTGGAAAACAGTGAAGAAACTTTGGCTCGCCGGACGAGCTACGCTCCGGCGAACCAGTCTGCTCGTGCACACATAAAAATCCAAATAACATCCACTACTCAAACTAAGCTATAATACCAAAACTTGTTTTAACCAACTATTATTAGCAAAACATCTCAATCGATTACAGAAGATCGATATTCGTAGACCAGGAAAAAAAAGATAATTATTGTCAAAATTTATTCGATTAATTTCTACAAGTATACATAGCATATTTAAAACCTCCTAATCTCAAGGAATTTTTCACCGTGATCCTGAATGAATTGATTGTACGAAGCATTTGATGCTTTCGTGGAGTCACACAAAGTTCCTCGGAATCCAAATGCAGGCAACCTTGTCGCAAACTCCATTTGCCTGCGTGTGTTTACAAACATAGAAGTAGATGCTAACAGAAGCTCTTGGAATCGATGGATCTCTGCAGCATTTTTCTGCATCTGTTCTATACCATCAGAGAACTCAACTTAGAGGGGGAAGGTACGTTTAACTGGGATCATGGTTTGGAAAATAGTGAAGAAAATTTGGCTCACCGAACGAGCTACGCGCCGGCGAACCAGTATGTTCGCGCACACATCAAAATCCAAATAACATCCACTTCACAAACTAAACTATAATACCAACTCTTGTTTTAACCAACGATGATTAGCAAAACCTCTCAAGCGATTACAGAAGATCGATCTTCATGGACTAGAAAAAAATACAAGCTAATTATTGACAGAATTCATTCAATTAATTTCTACAAGTATAAATAGCATATTTAAAACCTCCTAATCGCAAGGAATTTTGCGCCATGTGTCACACCCTAAGCCCGGGCCCGAGCCTGCGTGACTGCACAATGGGCCCATATATCAACTATTTCGTATTCCTCCCCGCTTTACGAAAATGATTAACCCAAGTTGCTATAGAAGTCCATTGTAAGCCGTTAGAAACTCATTTTAAACATTTCATTTTTAAGATGAGGGACATCACAATCACCCCTCCTTCAGAACGCGACGTCTTCGTCGCGGCCTGACCCCTCGATCCACCAGTGCCGAGAATCTAGAAGTGGCTCCTACAGGTTCAAGAGGTGGCTCCCGTCATGTAGTACTTTGCCCCGCAGGTTCAAGAGGTGGCTCCCATGCACGTAGAACTTTGCCCCGTATAGCACTTATTTCCCGGTGTTCCATGCCCGTGACCGGCTCTGATACAATTGTCACGCCCCGAGACCGGGGTGAGTCGACACCGGCGTTATTCAACAATCACATAATTGCTCAACAACAAGCCTCGTAGTACGGTATAAACCAAAACCAGTTTATATCATAAATGCCACAAAATGAAATCGTCTTTACAATTGTAACTCTGAAAACGATACAAATATGCGGAAGCGTTTATAACTTGAATTAAAAACTCACAATATCATCTTCTTAATTAAAATTCTTCATGCGTCAACTATCAACCCCAAAACCAGTGTCCGATTCTTCTTTCTTCATTTCTTCTTCTGATTTTTCTTGGGAGGATAGAACAAGGGGTGAGTGATATGGTCGTCACTCAGAAAGTGGAGGCCGTTCGAGCACAATATAAATTTATTTACAAAATTTTCCAAAATGACAAATAAACATATCATGCTTTTCAATAATATATCATCATATTTATATCATAACAGTACTGCGATTTTTCCACTTTCTATGGTTTATTGATATCAGTCCCTAATTTTTAATCATCTAAGGGGACGAGGCCATAAAATGGTTCTATCCCACCGCGAAGGGCCATATGTTGAGATTCTCACCCATTTTCAGTGTATCCTCATAGTGCCAACAAGTAAACGTACCAAAATCGGTCAAAAACGTAGAAACAGAATGATGGTGCTCGACCGAATTTTCCGAAAACAAGAAAACACATAACCGAAATTAAGGATTTAAAACAAGCCCACTTACCTTAGACTGGAAGAAAACATGAAGAATTCGGGAAACATAGAAGAATCATGCAACTGACACTTCGAAAACGCAGAAGCACGTCTACCGAAAAATCATCCGCCTTGTAAAATTCCTTGCGTCTTATTGCACCATTGGATCGGGCTCAAACTTGGCCAGTACGTTCACAATTACGTAAAATAAATTATGAAAGGTGGAGATCGGGTTTGGAAGTTATTTTAACATGCTTATAGACAAAAAGCCGTAGGTATGCTGTTTCTCGTCTAAAATGTGAGCAGTTTTCTTACGAAAGCAATAAACGAAAAACTAACCGTTGGATTTTGCCGAAATTTGGATATGTTATTCAAAATATATGGAATCATATTCTGAAAAGTGGAGATCGGATTCCGCGTACCCTACCGAGGGAATTGAATTTCTGAACTTTGGACAGACTTTTGATGACTCGTGCAGAATTTTGGAGAGCAAAATTTCGAAAATATAGAGAGAGAACTCGAAAATTGAGGTGTGAAATTGGAATGGGAGGTTCTCCTATTTATAGATGGGTGGTAAAAATCTTATCATAATTCGATTGATATTCTTTCTCAAATTTGGAGATGCTACCCTTCCATAATTATTGATATGCTTCCTTGTTGAGAAAATATACCTTTTATGTAATATTTTCTTCCAAATTTGGATATCCAGCCTTATCTATCGTGTATCTTACACTAGATTTTGAATTCCATGTATTATTTATATTTTTGAATTTATTATAACTCGAAAATAAATTCTTATATATGTCTATATTTAATTAATTATGTGCTCAAAAATTTGGGTTCTCACACCGTGATCCTGAATGAATTGATTGTAAGAAATATCTGATACTTTCGTGGAGTCACGCAGAGTTCCTCGGAATCCAAATGCAGGCAACCTTGTCGCAAACTCCGTCTGCTTGAGCGTGTTTACAAACACAGAAGTAGGAGCTAACAGAAGCTCTTGGAATCGATGGATCTCAGCAGCATTTTTCTGCATCTGTTCTATGCCATAAGAGATCTCAACTTGGAGGGGGAAGATACGTTTAACTGAGATAATGGTTTGGATAACAGTATAGAAAGTTTGGCTTGCCGGACGAGCTACGCTCCGGCGAACCAGTCTGTTCAAACACACATCAACATCTAAATAACATACAGTACTTAAACTAAACTATAATACCAACTCTTGTTTTAACCAACAAATGATTAGCAAAACATTTCAAGCGATTACTGAAGATCGATATTCCTGGACCAGGAAAAAAAATACAAGCTAATTATTTATATAATTCTTTCGATAAATTTCTACAAGTATCCATAGCAGGTTTAAAACCTCCTAATCGCAAGGAATTTTGCGCCGTGATCATGAAATGAATTGATTGTAAGAAGCATCTGATACTTTCGTGGAGACACACACAGTGTTCCTCGGAATCCAAGTGCAGGCAACCTTGCCTCAAACTCCATCTGCCTGCATGTGTTTACAAACACAGAGGTAGGAGCTAATATAAGTTTTTGGAATCGAATCTCAGCAGCATTTGTCTTATGCCATCAGAGATCTCAGCTTGGAGGGGGAATATGCGTTTAACTGGGATCATTGTTTGGAAAACAGTGAAGAAACTTTGCCTCGCCGGACGAGCTACGCTCCGACGAACCAGTCTGCTCGCGCACACATAAACATCCAAATAACATACAGTACTCAAACTAAGCTATAATCCCAAATCTTTTTTAACCAACGATGATTAGCAAAAAATCTCAAACAATTACAGAAGATCGATATTCATGGACCAGAAAAAAAATACAAGCTAAATATTGTCAGAATTTATTCGATTAATTTCTACAATTATACATAACAGATTTAAAACCTCCTAATCGCAAGGAATTTTTCGTCATGATCCTGAATGAATTGATTGTACGAAGAATGTGATGCTTTCGTGTAGTCACCAGAGTTCCTCGGAATCCAAATGCAGGCAACCTTGTCGCAAACTCCATCTGCCTGGGCGTGTTTAAAACACAGAAGTAGATGCTAACAGAATCTATTGGAATCGATGGATCTCAGCAGCCTTTTTCTGCATCTGTTCTATGACATCAGAGATCTCAACTTGGAAGGGGAAGATACGTTTAACTGGGATCATGGTTTGAAAAACAATGAATAAAATTTGGCTCGTCGTACAAGCTACGCGCCGACGAACCAGTCTGCTCGCGCACACATAAACATCCAAATAACATACAGTACTCGAACTAAGCTATAATACCAAATCTTGTTTTAACCAACGACGATTAGCAAAACATCTCAAGCGATTACAGAAGATCGATATTAATGGACCAGAAAAAAATACAAGCTAAATATTGTCAGAATTCATTCAATTAATTTCTACAAGTATACATAGCAGATTTAAAACCTCCTAATCGCAAGGAATTTTTCGCCGTGATCCTCAATGAATTGATTGTACTAAGCATGTGATGCTTTCGTGTAGTCACGCAGAGTTCCACGGAATCCAAATGCAGGCAACTTTGTCGCAAACTCCATCTGCTTGCGCGTGTTTACAAACACAGAAGTAGGAGCTAACAGAAGCTGTTGGAATTGATGGATCTCCGCAGCATTTGTCTTATGCCATCAGAGATCTCAGCTCGGAGGGGGAAGATGCGTTTAACTGGGATCATGGTTTGGAAAACAGTGAAGAAATTTTGGCTCGCCGGACGAGCTACGCTCTGACGAACCAGTCTGCTCGCGCACACATAAACATCCAAATAACATACAATACTCAAACTAAGCTATAATACCAAATCTCTTTTAACCAACGATGATTAGCAAAACATCTCAAGCGATTACAGAAGATCGATATTCATGGACCAGAAAAAAATACAAGCTAAATATTGTCAGAATTCATTCGATTAATTTCTACAAGTATACATAGCAGATTTAAAACCTCCTAATCGCAAGGAATTTTTCGCCGTGATCCTGAATGAATTGATTGTACAAAGCATGTGATGCTTTCGTGTAGCCACACAGAGTTCCTCGAAATCCAAATGCAGGCAACTTTGTCGCAAACTTCATCTGCTTGCGCGTGTTTACAAACACAGAAGTAGGAGCTAACAGAAGCTGTTGGAATTGATGGATCTCAGCAGCATTTGTCTGCATCTGTTCTATGCCATCAGAGATCTCAACTTGGAGGGGGAAGATGCGTTTAAATGGGATCATGGTTCGGAAAACAAGGAAGAAAATTTGGCTCGTCGGATGAGCTACGCTCCGGCGAAATAGTTTGCTCGCGCACACATCAACAACCAAATAACATCCAGTACTCAAACTAAACTATAATACAAACTCTTGTTTTAACCAAGATGATTAGCAAAACCTTTCAAGCGATTACAGAAGATCGATATTCATAAACCAGAAAAAAACAACCTAATTACTTATAGAATTCATTCGATAAATTTCTACAAGTATACATAGCAGATTTAAAACCTCCTAATCGCAAGGAATTTTGTGCCGTGATCCTGAATGAATTGATTGTAAGAAGAATCTGATACTTTTGTGGAGACACACAGAGTTCCTCATAATCCAAGTGCAGGCAACCTTGCCGCAAACTCCTTGTGCCTACATGTGTTTACAAACACAGAAGTAGGAGCTCACAGAAGCTGTTGGCATCGATGGATCTCACCAGCATTTGTCTGCATTTGTTCTATGCCATTAGAGATCTCATCTTGGAGGGTGAAGATGAGTTTAACTGGGATCATGGTTTGGAAAACAGTGAAGAAGGTTTGGCTCGTCGGACGAGCTACGCTCTGGCGAACTAGTTTTCTCGCGCACACATCAACATCCGAATAACATCCAGTACTCAAACTAAAATATAATACAAACTCTTGTTTTAACCAATGATGATTAGCAATCAAGCGATTACAGAAGATCGATATTCATTGACCAGAAAAAAAAACAACCTAATTATTTATAGAATTCATTCGATAAATTTTCTACAAGCATACATAGCAGATTTAAAACCTCCTAATCGCAAGGAATTTTGCGCTGTGATCCTGAATGAATTGATTGTAAGAAGCATCTGATACTTTCGTGGAGACACGCAGAGTTCCCCGGAATCCAAGGCCAGGCAACCTTGCTGCAAACTCCATCTGCCTACGTGTGTTTACAAACACAACACTAGGAGCTAATAGAAGCTGTTGGAATCGATGGATCTTAGCAGCATTTGTCTGCATCTGTTCTATGCCATTAGAGATCTCATCTTGGAGGAGGAAGATGCGTTTAACTGGGATCATGGTATGGAAAACAGTGAATAAAATTTGGCTCGCCGGACGAGCTACGCGCCGGCGAACTAGTCTGCTCGCGCACACATAAACATCCAAATAACATACATTACTCAAACTAAGCTATAATACCAAATATTGTTTTAACCAACGATGATTAGCAAAACATCTCAAGCGATTACAGAAGATCGATATTCATGGACCAGAAAAAAATACATGCTAAATATTGTCAGAATTCATTCGATTAATTTCTACAAGTATACATAGCAGATTTAAAACCTCCTAATCGCAAGGAATTTTTCGTTGTGATCCTGAATGAATTGATTCTACGAAGCATCTGATGCTTTCTTGTAGTCACGCAGAGTTCCTCGGAATCCAAATGCAGGAAACCTTGTCGCAAACTCCATTTTCTTGCTCGTGTTTACAAACACAGAAGTAGGAGCTATTAGAATCTGTTTGAATTGATGGATCTCAGCAGCATTTCTCTGCATCTGTTCTATGCCATCAGAGATCTCAACTTGGAGGGGGAAGATGCGTTTAAATGGGATCATGGTTTGGAAAACAGTGAAGAAAGTTTGGCTCGCCGGATGAGCTACGCTCTGGCGAACTAGTCTGCTCGCGCACACATCAACATCCAAATAACATCCAGTACTCAAACTAAACTATAATACAAATTCTTGTTTTAACCAAGATGATTAGCAAAACCTTTCAAGCGATTACAGATGATCGATATTCATGGACCAGAAAAAAAACAACCTAATTATTTATAGAATTCATTCGATTAATTTCTACAATTATACATAGTAGATTTAAAACCTCCTAATCGCAAGGAATTTTGCGCAGTGATCCTAAATGAATTGATTGTAAGAAGAATCTGATACTTTTGTGGAGACATGCAGAGTTCCTCGGAATCCAAGTGCAGGCAACCTTGCCGCAAACTCCTTGTGCCTGCATGTGTTTACAGACACAGAAGTAGGAGCTAACAGAAGATGTTGGAATCGATGGATCTCACCAACATTTGTCTGCATCTGTTCTATGCCATTAGAGATCTCATCTTGGAGGGGGAAGATTAGTTTAACTGGGATCATGGTTTGGAAAACAGTGAAGAAAGTTTGGCTAACCGGACGAGCTACGCTCCGACGAACTAGTCTGCTCGCGCACCCATCAACATCCAAATAACATCCAGTACTCAAACTAAACTATAATACAAACTCTTGTTTTAACCAATGATGATTAGCAAAACATTTCAAGCGATTACAGAAGATCGATATTCATGGACCAGAAAAAAAACAACCTAATTATTTATAGAATTTATTGGATAAATTCTACAAGTATACATAGCAGATTTAAAACCTCCTAGTCGCAAGGAATTTTGCTCCGTGATCCTGAATGAATTGATTGTAATAAACATCTGATACTTTCGTGGAGACACGCAGAGGTCCCCGGAATCCAAGGGCAGGCAACCTTGCCGCAAACTCCATCTGCCTGCGTGTGTTTACAAACACAGAACTAGGAGCTAACAGAAGATGTTGGAATCGATGGATCTCGGCCGCATTTGTCTGCATCTGATCTATGCAATTAGAGATCTCATCTTGGAGGGGAAGATGCGTTTAACTGGGAACATGGTTTCGAAAAAAGTGAAAAAAAATTTGCTCGCCGGACGAGCTACGCCTCGGCGACCCAGTCTGCTCGTGCACACATCAACATCCAAATAACATCCAGTACTAACTATAATATAAACACTTGTTTTAACAAATGATGATTAGCAAAACATTTCAAGCGATTACAGAAGATCCATATTTGTGGACCAGAAAAAAATACAAGCTAATTATTTACAGAACTCATTCGATTAATTTATACAAGTTTACATAGCAGATTTAAAACCTCTTAATCGCAAGGAATTTGGCACCGTGATATTGAATGAATTAATTTTAAGAAGCAGCTGATAATTTCATGGAGACACGTAGAGTTCCCCGGAATCCAAGGGCAGGCAACCTTGCCGCAAACTCCATCTGCCTGCGTGTGTTTGCAAACACAGAACTAGGAGCTAACAGAAGCTGTTGGAATCGATGGATCTCAGCATCATTTGTCTGCATCTGTTCTAGGCCATCAGAGATCTCAGTTTGGAGGGGGAAGATGCGTTTAACTGGGGTCATGGTCTGGAAAACAATTAAGAAAGTTTGTCTCCCGGAGGAGCTACGCTGCCCACACACCAGGGACTTAGATCAGATGTAACGCCCCAGATTCGACGACTGTCCTCACTGTACCAAGACGAGTCTTTCCAGCGTGCTTATGTCCTCACTCACACGCACCCTAGGAAACTTCCTAGGGGGTCACCCATCCCAAAATTACCCCAAGTCAAGCACGCTTAACTGTGGAGTTCTTATGTGATGAGCTACCGAAAAGAAAATGCACCTTCTTGATATGAGTAGTACATATCAAATCTTTTAAGCCCTCTTCAGCTGTACAGTCCATTACATTGAACAGTCTAGGAATCCCTCTCATTCCGGTGTGGGATCGGTTCATTCATGTTCCCTCCACCTAGAAGCCTGCCAGGAGCCGCTCATTGTCCTTGCAACCTCATTGCACCAGCGATCACCCCCCGCCCTCTTCGGCCCCGGTCCTCACATGCCCACTAGCTTCCGCTTGGTTCATCCCCGAACCACACCGTACTAAGAGAGGTCGGCTCTGATGCCTACTGTAATGCCCCAGATTCGACGACTGTCCTCACAGTACCATGACGAGTCTTTCCAACGTGCTTATGTCCTCACCCACACGCTACCTAGGAAACTTCCCAGGGGGTCACCCATCCCAAAATTGCCCCAAGTCAAGCACGCTTAACTTTGGAGTTCTTATGTGATGAGCTACCGAAAAGAAGATGCACCTTCTTGATATGAGTAGTACATATCAAATCTTTTAAGCCTTCTTCAACTGTACAGTCCATTACATTGAACAGTCTCGAAATCTCTCTCATTCCGGTGTGGGATCAGTTCATTCATGTTCCCTCCACCTAGAAGCCTGCCACGAGCCGCTCATTGTCCGTGCAACCTCATTGCACCGGCGATCACCCCCCGCCCTCTTCGGCCCCGGGCCTCACATCAGAACCTAAGGTACCCAACCGACTCAAACGACCACCCCCATGCACAATCCTACCAGCCACGAACCGAGAATCAATAACATGCCTCCTACCGAGACCAAATGCATCACTACCTGTCCCGACCGATTTCCCTTCACTCCAGCATGGTTTGAGCCGCTCCAGACCCCAACTCAGACCCACCAGGGCCTGGCCCAGGGCTGGGTAGGGCCCTCGCACAGTTGGTGTAGCAGGAAACTATGGATCGAAGCTTCTTCCTTTCACACCCGATCGGCTCTCAAACTTCACCATTAAAACCTGAACGACTGCACACCAGCACCTAAAACTCTACCACCATGGATTGTCCAGACCCTTGACAACCTTATGCAGCCGCCCCTTGCATCACATATCAGAAAAACCGTGAGTCACGCTCTTAGAAATGAAGCACGCCGAAAAACCGAAAGGATCTTACATGGAAATGCTTAGATCGAAACATTTTATGCATGAAAAATATCATCAGTAAATTACATGGTTATTATGCAGAAAAAATGGTGCAAAACGTGCTTGATGATGCTAGAGAAACACAACGAGACGATAGAACCGCAGCCGAGGAGAAAGCTTTTTTCTAGAAGTGAAAAATGGCATAACCGACAACTTGCAGCAGCAATTCACTAGAGGAATTTTTATTGGGGGAGGTGGGCGGCTACTGAAACCTAATTAGGTTTAGTGGGGAGCTTAGGGAGGTAATTAGGTGTTAAATATAAGGTTTAGGATTAATTAAATGGACCCTAAATGCTAATCAAAAGTTTACAAAGGATTTTAAGCACAAAAAGCTTAAAAGTAGGTCCATTAAAACAAAACACACTCCCGTAAAATATTTCGTGTTGAAAAGATTTAGAAAATATTAGCCGAACCCTTAAAAAGTCCACCGAATCGATAAGATTTGCGAATCGTTAAAAATAAAATCTTGCTTGTAAAAATACCCAAATAAAATCCCATTTTTGAAAATACCCTTAAAAACGTTTTAAATTAATTTATAAAAATAGATCGTATATAAAATAATTTTTCTGAAAAATATCCGGTCTCCGTTCCTCGTTCGAGCGTGAAATGCATATAGAAATCCTAATGTATGAACTTTTAAAATTTCATGAACTAAATCCTATCATGCAATAATTATGCTTAAAATGCATAAAATAATTAAACACAAATTAATAAAATAAACATGCATTTAATGCTTTAAAACAAATTAATAAAATACCAAAGATATTTAATAACTTGCATGCATGTGGTTCTCGTGGACCTTTAGATTTTCGGGACGTTACAGATCAAGAATACTTTCACCATGACTCCGTACGCAGAGCTCTACATCAGAGAGATAGTCAGATTGAATGGGATTCCTCTGTCCATTGTGTTAGACAGGGACCCAAGATTAACATCTGCATTCTGGAAGAGTCTGCATGAGGCATTGGGCACCAAGTTGCTATTCAATACGGCTTTCCTTTGTCAGACCGATGGTCAGTTTGAGAGAGTGATTCAAATCTTGGAAGATATACTCAAGGCTTGCATTCAACTTCTAGGGAAGTTGGTAGCCAAAGTTACCCCTCTTGGAGTTCACATACAACAACTGTTATCAAGCTTCTTTTGGTATGGGTCCATACGAGGCTCTTTATGGGAGAAAGTGTAGATCACCGATTTATTAGAATGAGGTAGGTGAACAAGAAGATTTGGGTCCAGAAATTGTCAGACAGACTGCAGAGCTAGTAGTCAAGATCAGAGATATGATGAAGAGTGTTCAGAGCCGACAAAAGAGTTATGCAGATAAGTGGGGCAGAGTTCTACATTTTCAGTGGGTGACCACGTCCTTATGAAAGTTTCACCTATGAAGGGTGTAATGAGATTTGGCAAGAAAGGCAAACTTAGTACTAGATATATAGGACCATTTGAGACTCTGGAGAGAGTTGGGACACTAGCTTACAGTGTTGAATTACCGTCGAATCTGTCGGGAGTTCATAATGTGTTCCACGTCTCGATGCTGCAGAGGTACATGTCGAATCCTTCACATGTTCTGAATTATGAGCCTCTGCAGTTGACGCCAAACCTGTCTATCGAGGAAAGTCTTACCTATATTTTGGACAGACAGGAGAGGAGACTCCGGAACAAGGTAATCCAAATGGTCAAATTCAAGTGGCTGAATCATTTCGAGTAGGAGGCTACATGGGAGATCGAGACTGAGATGAGGAGTAGATACCCAGAGCTTTTCGGTAAGTTTTAAATATTGAGAACGAAATTCAATTTAAGGTCTACGAATTCGAATGACGTAACCTAACTGCATGCAAATCTAGGATTTTATTAAAATGCCTGAGTAATTTTTTTAATTCATCAAATATGATTTGGACATGATTAAATGCTTTTATTCCATGAGTTACTATATTTCATATATACGAGTTTTTAGTCGTATTTCACGCGCGAACGAGGAACGGAGACCGGGACAGTTAAGGAAAATGTTTTATTTAAATAATTAACTTCAATTATTTAATATATGATGTATTTAATTAGAATTTTTGAAAATGAGCCTTTTAAATATAATATTACGCATTGAGCCATATTCTAAATCGGTAGGCAATTTTTAGCTAGGCGGAGAACGTTTTGAGGGTTCGGGTAATATTTTCGAAAACGTACTGAAATGAAATATTTTAGGTACGTGTCATTGGGCCTAATTGACTTGTTATTGGGCCTTTGGGCCTAGATCCGTACACTTAATATTTAAACCTAGGCCCATTATCCTAATTAATTATTATGCAAAATTTTCACTCCCAAAACCATACCCCCACCTCCTCTCTCTCGACCGCCCAACTCTAAAAAAAGCAGCAGCTTTGGTTCTCTTTTTGCAAAAACATTTCAGTAGAAGCTTGTCCCGTCTCTTAGGTGCTCGTCCCTCGCTTCGTCGGTTTGAATTTTTGAGTGTTTTTATATTAGGGCACACCCGATTTGTAACGTACCGTACTTTTGACCGCTTAAAATTTGCGGAAAAATAAAAATTTTCTTAAATACCAATAAACTTTCAAACTGTGATCATAAATGAACTGTCCAACCAAAAGTATTTGCAAAAGAGTGAACACAATTAAAGTTGCTAAGGAAGCATATTTGTTTAAACATTGTAATCAAAACGTGAAATCAGAGTATTTTGAACAATTCATAAAAAGAAACTTAAAATATGACGGTCCTTGGATTTAGCCTCCCGCTCAGTCCAAGCCATCTCACTGGTCCTCACCTCTCGTCTCATCAAACTCATCATCACCTGCATCGATCAATTCTAGTGAGTCTAAAGACTCAAAATGTATAAACTGGAAGTAACGAGTACTACGTAATAAAATCACATGCAACTTTGAGAAAGAGCGTACATAATTTGAACTCGAACATGCATACATAAGATTGAACATCAACACAAAACGTTTCGTAAACATGCTTGATTCATACATACTTGAGCATACATAACATCATTTTGCGTAGAGGTGTGTTTCAAAGCAAGTGACCCATACATAAATACGTCTGATCAGACTAAACCTGTGGGGACCCGGGCTCTAATTCTTTTCTTTGGGATTAAAACGGATCATTAATATAAAAAGTGGGTCAAATTTTTGCTTTTAGACATTCACTCTAATGCATATAAACAAGCATCATATTTTTATTTAATTACAAAATGAACACATAATATACATATCCCGTCTGGTACGTACTCAACAATCCAGTGTTCAACTACAGTACCTAACAAAGTACAACTACTAGCCATCTGCTATGCCCGTGATCACCACGCTATATCTGTCTCTCATCCTCTGCGTGACCCAGATCCTGCCCCACCTGTCGTCATGCACACATACAGACACAACAACAGCCGGAAAACCGGTGAGAACAAATCCCAGTATAAACATGTATACATGCATATAATAAATTAAACATGAACATGCTATCATGAATGACATCATATGCACATGTAATGCAATGCGAATCAAATCATGTCTGGACTCGACTCGACTAGAACTCTAGGGATCCCGGTGTGAATAAGACATCACTACCTACCCTCCAATCGGGGTAATGTACGTCTCATTCCTAGACTTCGGCCTGAGCTGTATCAACGGCGGCAATAAGAGTAATGCCTACTCCTATGCTGAGATACACCGAAACGTCTAGCTATTTGACAATGCCTGTCAAAGACTCTCCTATCTTATATGCAATGAATATCAATATGTAAACAAAGTATAATCATATTCATGTCTGAATATCACACTGATCATACATGCTTGAATACAATTCTGAAATCAAAGCATAAACATGTTAAAAGATTGAATATAATACTATACACAATTCATAAACATGTTACAATATATCTAATAATACTAGTATGTGATTTTGGTTGGGAAACTCAAATAATATCTTATTTGAGTTACATCTCCCCAAACAACACATGACTTATACCTTTCGTTGCACAATTGCTGTCGCTGTCACCAATACGAATCTGAAATGGAAATGTTGATACACAATTTATCAATTTCTAATCTCAATCAACACATAACCAAGTCCTACGTGATCTCAATATCATTTCAACTGTACAATCTCCATATTAAACAATCTATATCAATTCCCCCAATTCATAACTGAAAATGGTATAAATCTGGTACCAACACCCAGTCAATTCAACTCTAAAATTCATAACAATTCTATACGGTGTCCGTTCTTAAATCCGTTTGTAATTATACGATGTCTAATATGTCAGAAACAACATATATGAATCATATCTGATTCATGCAACATCATAATTTCAAGACATGCCAAAACATAGTAAAACTTACGTCCACGCGTAGCCTACAACGATAGGAACACGGTACCGAAGTCGGATTTCAAATCAGACGGACGGGTTGTAAAATACCAGCGCAAGAATTTCAAAATCTCTCTCGTAGCTTTTCTATTCTGATTCTTATCAGATTTTGAAGGAAAAACGTTTATATGTATATATATATATCTCGCCACTTGCATGCCAAGAAACGTGGCATTTTTCCACAATTGCAGTCGGCGCTCGAGCGGTGCAAAACTACCGCTCGAGCGCGGCAGTTTCTGTCCAAGCGATTCTGAATTGCACTCTTGGCGCTCGGACGGTCAAAAACTACCGCCCGGGCGCCAACTCTACTGCCCGAACATAATTTTGATGCACACTGGCGCTCGGGCGGTCACTTTCTACCGCTCGGGCGCCACTAGTTCTGCCCGAAATTGGTGAAGTTATATTTTTTTATCCAATCTGGTCTCGTAGTGGCCCGTTTACAATTATATCTATTTAATTCACTAATCTCATAGCAAATTACGATAATCAAATCCTAGGGCATTACATTTCTCCCCCTCTTAGATAAGAGTTCGTCCTCGAAGTCACACATCATTCTATCAATGTAAGCATCAAAGTAATGACATCAAAGTTAGATTAATACTTACATCATTGGAATAATTCGGGGTGTTCCTGTCGCATACTTGCTTCTGTCTCCCATGTCGCTTCTTCGATGCCATGACGATTCCATTGAACTTTCACAAGTGGAATAATCTTCGTTCTGAGTTTCTTATCTTTCCGATCAAGAATCTGTATCGGTTGTTCCACATAGCTCAATGTTTGATCAAGCTCAGCTTCGTCAGGTTGAATGACATGAGAAACATCTGGCATATATCTTCGCAACATTGATACATGAAACACGTCATGTATTCCGGATAGAGAAGGAGGAAGTGCTAGTCGATAAGCTCGATCGCCAATCTTTTCAAGAATCTCGTAAGGACCAATGTATCGAGGAGATAGTTTCCCGCGTTTGCCAAATCGCACCACGCCTCTGAATGGAGAAATCTTCAAGAATACTCTATCTCCTGCCTCAAATACTAACGGTCTACGTCTGATATTGGCGTACTTGGCTTGCCTATCCTGTGCTGTCTTCATTTTCTTCTGAATGACTTTTACCTTCTCGGTCATGTCACGAATCATATCTGGCCCAAGTTCTGGCACTTCTGAGATATCATCCCAATATAGCGGAGATCTGCACTTCTTGCCATATAAAGCTTCAAACGGTGCCATCTCGATACTCGTCTGATAGCTATTATTGTAAGAAAATTCGCAAAGAGGTAGGGAATCTTGCCAACTAGTGCCAAAATCTAGCACTACGGCTCGCAACATATCCTCTAGTGTCTGGATAGTCCGCTCTGACTGTCCGTCTGTCTGAGGATGGTAAGCAGTGCTAAGGTGTAAGGTCGTACCTAAAGCCTGCTGTAAGCTGTGCCAAAAATGAGAAGTGAATCGTGGATCACGATCTGATACGATAGACTTCGGCACCCCATGTAATCTGACTACCTCTCGAACATATATCTCCGCCATCTGATCATGCCGATACGTCATTCTATACGGAATGAAACAAGCCGATTTGGTTAATCTGTCGATAACGACCCAAATCGCGTCACAGCCTCGGGAAGATCGGGGTAACTTCGTCACGAAGTCCATGGAAATGTGATCCCATTTCCATTCAGGAATGGCTAAGCTTTGAAGTAATCCACCAGGCTTCTTCCTCTCAGCTTTCACCTGTTGGCAGTTCAAACACTTAGACACAAATTCGGAAATGTCTGACTTCATTTGCTTCCACCAGAACTGTGTCTTCAAGTCATTATACATCTTCCTGCCACCAGGATGAATGCTGAACCGACTACAATGTGCCTCTGTCAGAATCTGCTGTCTCAAATCTGCAACATCTGGCACAACTAGACGGTTATTCACATATAACACATGATCTCGTACCTGATATTCTGATACATGCCCTGATCTGACCATTTGGATCGATTTCTGCACAGTCTGATCGGTTCTTTGTGCTTCCTTGATCCTCATAATCAAATTGGGCTCAACTTGGATCGTAAAAAGTCGTAGTGGCTTACTATCGGTATCAAATTCTAATCCAGATGTACAGCAATTTTCAACTAACTTGTTAACACCTATCGTCGATAAGGACAAACAACATACCTTACGACTCAAGGCATCTGCTGCTGCATTTGACTTCCCTGGATAATATTTGATCTCGCAATCAAAGTCCTTTAATAGATCAAGCCATCTACGCTGTCTCATGTTCAATTCCGACTGAGAGAACAAGTACTTGAGGCTTTTATGGTCTGAATAGATCTCGAATTTTTCGCCATAAAGATTATGACGCCAGATCTTCAGTGCAAAGACGATAGCCGCCAATTCCAGATCATGAATGGGGTATCGAGTCTCGTGAGTCTTCAACTGTCTTGAGGCATATGCGACCACATGACCTCGCTGCATAAGAACACATCCCAAACCTCTGTGAGAGGCATCACAATATACCACGAAATCATCCGTACCTGAAGGAATCATCAAGACAGGTGCACTGGTCAGCCTCTTCTTCAATTCTAGAAAGCTCGACTCACACTCCTCTGACCAAACAAATGGTGCATTCTTTTGCGTCAATTGAGTTATTGGCTTGGCAATACTGGAGAAATCTTTGATAAATCTTCTGTAGTATCCGGCTAAGCCCATGAAACTGCGTATTTCTGGTACAGAAGTCGGTCTCGACCAACTGATCACAGCTTCCACTTTACTCGGATCTACAGAAATACCATCTCCAGATATGATATGTCCCAAAAAGACAACTCGATTCAACCAAAACTCACACTTTGACAATTTAGCATATAGTCGCTCGTTCCTCAACGTCTACAAAACAATTCTGAGATGCTCTGCATGCTCATTTCTATTCTTCGAATACACCAAAATATCATCAATTAAGACAATCACAAATTCATCTAGATATCTCTGAAACACTTGGTTCATCAAGCCCATAAATACCGCCGGAGCATTTGTTAAACCAAAAGGCATAACAATAAATTCGTAATGCCCATACCTGGTTCGAAATGCTGTCTTCGGTATGTCTACATCTCGAACTCTGAGCTGATGATATCCGGATCGCAAGTCAATCTTAGAATACACAGAGGATCCCTGCAACTGATCAAATAGGTCGTCGATCCTAGGCAAAGGATATTTGTTCTTGATCGTTGCCTTATTCAGTTGCCTGTAATCGATACACAACCGCATCGATCCATCTTTCTTTCGCACGAATAGCACCGGAGCACCCCAAGGAGATACACTAGGTCGGATATATCCCTTGGCTAGAAGATCTTCCAACTGTGCCTTTAGTTCTTTCAACTTTATCGGCGCCATCCTATAAGGATCTCTCGAAATAGGAGTGGTACCTGGAATAAGATCGATACTAAAATCTACCTCTCGCACTGGAGGTAACCCTGGAATCTCCTCTGGAAACACATCTGCAAATTCCCGTACTACTGGCAAATCTGCCAATGTCGGGCTAGCTTTCTGGACATCTACAGCATACACAAGGAACCCATCTGCTCCTTTCTGTAACAACTTATTCATAGACAAAGCCGAAATCAAGGGAATCCGAGATCTGGAACCCTTTCCGTAGAATTTCCACTCGTCTGTCATTTCTGGTCTGAATCTGACAATCTTGTGGAAACAATCCACGGTGGCTTTGTACTTTGTTAACATGTCAATTCCGACTATACAATCAAAATCATCTAACCCGAGTACTATGCAATCTAGATCAATTTCATGACCCTCAAACCGTAAGATGCAATGTCTAACCGTAGTCACCGCTATCAACCCACTTCCCAACGGAGAAGTAATAGACACAACATCTAACAAAGACTCAACAGGCAGAGAATGCAATAATGCAAATCGTTCTGATATGAATGTATGCGATGCGCCCGTATCTATCAATATATAAGCAGGATAACCGCAAAGAGAACAGTTACCTGCTATGATATCATCTGGGGCATCCTGTGCTTGCTCTTCAGTCAAGGCAAACACCTGAGCCTGTTGTCTTTGAGGCTGACTCCCTGGCTGGCCACCTCTGGCTCGAGGCTGGGTTTGTGCAGGTGGCGACTGAAATGAGTGAACAGATGAAGCTTGCCTCTCAGGCTGAGTCACGGAGGCAGACGATCCTGCAGCCTGGAATCTCGATGCACCACTCCTTTGAGGACAGACCTTGGCATAATGCCCCTGTTGTTTGCATACGTTACACCTGCCCACTACACCTTGACATTGTTCTGTGGCATGCTTACCTCCACAAGTACTGCAATATCCACTTGCCACCTCTAGAATCTGGCCAAAACCTCTCTGTCTTGACCCGCTGGAGCTCGAAGAACTGCTCCCTGCCCTCTTAAACTGTTTAACCTTTGCTTTCAACTGATCTTTGCGTCCACTACTGCTACCACCACTTTCGAATCGAGGAGGATGTTGTGCTGGAGGTAGTGGCGGTCTCGGACTCGGAGCAACATATGGAACACTCCGTTGCCTAAGCAACCCTGCTTCTGCTCCTTTGGCACGATTCAATGCATCCGAGAAATTATCGGGTCTCCCAGTATTGACCAACGTAAAGATATCTGGATTCAGGCCATTTATAAACTGATCTGCCATGGCCTCATCATTCCCTGAAACGTGAGGTGCAAAGCGAAGCAAAGAAGAAAATTTAGCAACGTACTCTTCAATGTTCAATTGCCCTTGCCTCAGGTTTGCGAATTCAGCGCCTTTATCTTTACGGTAGGATACAGGGAAGAATCGTTGATAGAACTCCGTCTTGAATGCTTTCCATGTAACCTCGGTGCCACGCTGTTCTAGTGCTCTCCTTATATTCACCCACCAATATTTAGCAATATCTTGCAGTTGATGGCCAATGAGCTTCACTCGTTTCTCGTCACTATACCCTAGAGACTCGAATAACATCTCGATATCCTCCAACCAGCTTTCACATTCGATTGCATTTTCTGTACCCTTGAGGGTCGGTGGTCGGAATGACTGGAATCGCTTTAATAGAGTCTCCATGGGCGTAGCAGTGACATCCATCGTATCTCCGGATGTGCTACCCTGTCCTGGAGCTGGTGGTCGTACTGGCACAACTGCTCTTCTAGGAGGCATGTATCTAATAATCCCACTGATTAGAATACAAGATATACAACTGTCTCAGCCCTCCTCTAGTCAGTTACCTCTGATCTAGAATCGGTTCTGATTCAGTTTATTACACGCTGTAATCAATCAAATAACAAACAACATGTAATAAAGAAAGCAATAAACATGCTAGCACATCATAAGCAAGGAAGAAGACTCGATCTACCCCGCTCATTCTACTCTATCTCAATCTACAGAAATCTAAGGCTCTGATACCACCTGTTGTGGGGACCCGGGCTCTAATTCTTTTCTTTGGGATTAAAACGGATCATTAATATAAAAAGTGGGTCAAATTTTTGCTTTTAGACATTCACTCTAATGCATATAAACAAGCATCATATTTTTATTTAATTACAAAATGAACACATAATATACATATCCCGTCTGGTACGTACTCAACAATCCAGTGTTCAACTACAGTACCTAACAAAGTACAACTACTAGCCATCTGCTATGCCCGTGATCACCACGCTATATCTGTCTCTCATCCTCTGCGTGACCCAGATCCTGCCCCACCTGTCGTCATGCACACATACAGACACAACAACAGCCGAAAAACCGGTGAGAACAAATCCCAGTATAAACATGTATACATGCATATAATAAATTAAACATGAACATGCTATCATGAATGACATCATATGCACATGTAATGCAATGCGAATCAAATCATGTCTGGACTCGACTCGACTAGAACTCTAGGGATCCCGGTGTGAATAAGACGTCACTACCTACCCTCCAATTGGGGTAATGTACGTCTCATTCCTAGACTTCGGTCTGAGCTGTATCAACGGCGGCAATAAGAGTAATGCCTACTCCTATGCTGAGATACACCGAAACGTCTAGCTATTTGACAATGCCTGTCAAAGACTCTCCTATCTTATATGCAATGAATATCAATATGTAAACAAAGTATAATCATATTCATGTCTGAATATCACACTGATCATACATGCTTGAATACAATTCTGAAATCAAAGCATAAACATGTTAAAAGATTGAATATAATACTATACACAATTCATAAACATGTTACAATATATCTAATAATACTAGTATGTGATTTTGGTTGGGAAACTCAAATAATATCTTATTTGAGTTACATCTCCCCAAACAACACATGACTTATACCTTTCGTTGCACAATTGCTGTCGCTGTCACCAATACGAATCTGAAATGGAAATGTTGATACACAATTTATCAATTTCTAATCTCAATCAACACATAACCAAGTCCTACGTGATCTCAATATCATTTCAACTGTACAATCTCCATATTAAACAATCTATATCAATTCCCCCAATTCATAACTGAAAATGGTATAAATCTGGTACCAACACCCAGTCAATTCAACTCTAAAATTCATAACAATTCTATACGGTGTCCATTCTTAAATCCGTTTGTAATTATACGATGTCTAATATGTCAGAAACAACATATATGAATCATATCTGATTCCTGCAACATCATAATTTCAAGACATGCCAAAACATAGTAAAACTTACGTCCACGCGTAGCCTACAACGATAGGAACACGGTACCGAAGTCGGATTTCAAATCAGACGAACGGGTTGTAAAATACCAGCGCAAGAATTTCAAAATCTCTCTCGTAGCTTTTCTATTCTGATTCTTATCAGATTTTAAAGGAAAAACGTTTATATATATATATATATATATATATATATATATATATATATATATATATATATATATATATATATATCTCGCCACTTGCATGCCAAGAAACGTGGCATTTTTCCACAATTGCAGTCGGCGCTCGAGCGGTGCAAAACTACCGCTCGAGCGCGGGCAGTTTCTGTCCAAGCGATTCTGAATTGCACCCTTGGCGCTCGGACGGTCAAAAACTACCGCCCGGGCGCCAACTCTACTGCCCGAACATAATTTTGATGCACACTGGCGCTCGGGCGGTCACTTTCTACCGCTCGGGCGCCACTAGTTCTGCCCGAAATTGGTGAAGTTATATTTTTTTATCCAATCTGGTCTCGTAGTGGCCCGTTTACAATTATATCTATTTAATTCACTAATCTCATAGCAAATTACGATAATCAAATCCTAGGGCATTACAAAACCACAGTACGGGGCTAACATGGAAGATCCACTGCCACATACATGAGATCCCCGTTCATAATTTAACGGGTGGATCGGTCCTTGATCATACTTTATCGCTTTCCAATCCTGATCTAAACCTGTTCATAATTTAACGGGGTGGATTGGTCCCTGGTCATACTTTACCGCTTTCCAATCCCATACATAATTTGGTCACAAGACATTTAGAATACCTCAAAAACTTAAAATATTTTCTTTTGCACGTCGAACATACTTACTTGGCGTCGAGGGATTCGTTGGATCTCGTTTGGGGTCACTGCTGCATATACTAACATGAGTTCCAATTCTTATCTTACATAGCTTAGACGTATAGTCATGCTCTCACCCAAAAATGACAAATTTCTTTATGACATTCTAAATCTCTCGGGACTCGACCTCGTTTAATCATCGTACTAAATCATAACACCAAACCCCAAAACAATCACTAAAAGAAAGGGAAAAAAATTTATAACGGACACGGACCCCGTATAAGGTTCCGTGTTGGGGTCCGTGTAGGTGCTGGAAAAGCGAATTTTGAAGAAAAAAGTGCATAGACCCCGTTCCAGGGTCCGTCTACAGGTCCGTGCAGGTGCTGGAATCGCGAACCAACGAAGAAACACTACACTTAAGGCTTATTCCTCCTAACTTGATCATACGGACCATGAACCAATGCCTCGAGACCCATCCTAGGATGCTATGACACTTATTCAAACTCAAAAAAACTCCCGAAAACACTACGCATCACAAACAGCGCAACCAAATCCGTGAACACGACCTTTGACACCAAAACAATTCCTACGACTTCTAATTCAACCAAGTGTCTAAACGGAGCACCAACATCATCCCAAAATCATTCTCGATATACTTAAATGCGGCAGCGATCACCCATCGATCCCCAACGAAGCCTGCAATGATAAAACTCAAGAACACATCAAGAATGCATTTTCAGAAAAACGCAGTTCGAGCAGTCTAACGAAAACGATCATAACTCACTCATTTATTATCCAAATATTTCGAATTTACTATCAAATCGAAGGTATAAAAAATTCTACGTTGTTACGTGTTGAAAGTTTTTCCATAAAATCGACCGGAAAGTCGCAATAATTAAAATGACAACAAATTTCGAGTTTTCAGATCTAAAATCGTTTCAAAACCGATCCAAAAAATTTTTGCTCAAACGTTTTACAACATACATGGAATTTAACGCATAATAAACATAAAAACAATTACTATGCCAAGATTGATGCATAAACGAAAGAATATACATTCCTTTTGATGTTTAAAACTCACGATACGGCGATACCGAAGAGGAAACGGAGCGAGGCTTGATCCAGGACGAACGTGGCACTATTTTTCTTGCAATAAAATCCACGAAAACTTCTGGCAAATGAAGGGAAAGGGGCGGCTGCTCTTTCTTTTAGAACCCTAGGTTTTGCTCTGAAGAATAAAAAAAATTCTGAATTGAAATATGTGTGTGTGTGTTGAACAGTTTTGATTGTGCGAAAAGTGTGGGTGTGTGTGCAAGAGTTTTAAGTTTAATTAGGGAACTAAATGGCTTAATTATACCATTAACATCATTAATTAAAAATGCTAATTAAAAATGTTAATTCTCACTACTAAGCCAAGTCCCCTAAGTTAAAATAAAAATGCACACTTGCTAAGCCTTAAATGTTTTAAAATCCTAAAATCATTAAATAAATAAATTAGGCTTTCAAAATACTTAAAACTTATAAATCATTTAAAATGCCCCATTGTGGGGACCCGGACGCTAATCATCTTCTTAATCGTCAATTGGGACTAATATAATCAATTGTAATAAACAGGGTCTAAATTTATTTTTTTTTCTAATATGCGGAAGGTAATGGAATCATTCTATTATACAAACCAGTATAAAAATACAAATCTTTTACAACATGTAACTAGTTCAAACTAAGGTTCAACTACTACAATCAAGTAATGAAACCTATCTACATCCAAGTCCGGAATCACCACTATAATCTCGATCTCTCAACATCATATTGACCCTGATCCTGTCCCACCTGTTGTCATGCACACATACAAACAAGACAACAGCCGGATAACTCCGGAGAGAATTATATTCCCAGTATAAACAATGTATCATGCAATCATATCAACACATATATAAAAGCACAAATAAACATTAAAACATGTATTCAAACTGATTACATGAATCAATATCAAACTGTAAATAAAATATGAATCGTAATCTACGAAACATAATCACTGCAAGTCTGTACATCAAACTCTAAACTCATTATCTCAGACTCGACTCATTTCTAATCTAATCTAGGGATCCCGATCTAAGTTAGACTTGGGCATGCTATATCGAATGTCTACAATAGAAGTCGATCTACATCTAAGCTCATCGATATACCACAAGTCTAGGGTCTTCGCTGTTCTGTCAAAGACTTGGCGGTTCTGCCCTAGCTAGGCTGATCTGTTCTAGACTCCAAACTCTGGCTCTGCTATAATTCAATAGACTAAACATATCAATTTGATAATTTGCAAATATCAATGCAATGAAATAAAGTATGTGATTTTGGGAAACTCAAGCCGAACCTAACTCAAGTTGTGCAATCCCGAATCAACATTTATTTATACCTTTATCTTCTCGGTCTGACGAAGTCGAAGTCTCGAATCCAAATCTGTCCATACCCAAATCTGGCAATGACAATATCAAATATACTGTATCAATGTATAATTCAATTCAAGACTTGTTCTGATCAATACTCAAATCAACATACAATCTGATCAATGTCAATGATATAACAATGAAATCTCAATCAGTATCAAATACAATCTGAATAACCTCGTCAATCTGAACATCACAGATATAATGCCACAACTCATAATCGATATCAGTACTAATCATAGCCTTCAATAATAACAGATCGTGATACCAAATCTGTACAATCTCAGTCATATTACTTCAGAAAATCATAACAATTACATACACAGTCTGTTCTTCGATCTGACTTCAATTATACGATGTATACTATATCAGAAACACCATATATATTTCCTATTCAGTTCTGACAATATCATAATTTCAAATCGAGTCTAAACGTAACAAAACTTACGTCCAGTTGTAGCTGTCGTCGCTATGAACTCAGTACTGTACTCAGATTCAAGTTCGGACGGACGGATATACACGGTGCATGCTGAAGACAAATGGCTTGTTTTCGTTTTGCATGCCGCGCGCATATGCGCGCCCAAGCCCCGACATATGCGTCGAAAGTTCTGTCCAGATGTTCAACTGAACATCTCCTTGGCAACTCGCGCATATGCGCGCCTCTCCTCGGCGCATATGCGCAAGGTCCTTTGAAAATTATCCTAGGCTACTGGACACCTCGCGCATATGCGCGCCCTCACGCCACGCATATGCGTGGGGTCTTCTGCCCAATTCGCGCATTTGTGCGCACTAGGTCGCGCACGTGCGCGAATGGCACCTCCCTCGCACATATTTCGCGTCTTTTCCGGTCTAATACTTTCCGTCTATAGTCATATCAATTCATCCATAATTTATTGCAGATTAATTCTCGATTACAGTAATCAAATTCTCGGGCATTACATTTCTCCCCCTAAAATCTAATTTGGTCCCCGAAATCATAGGCAATCAATTCAGATATATCAGAAGAAGTGTATAACAGAGTTGAAATCAGAAAACTCATCTCCATGAATCCATTCTGAATCAATCTCATATCAAATTCTATCTTCCAAGTATAATGTCATAATACCCCTCGAAATAACTCTGACAGAATCAATTTTGTAACATTGGTTATACAACTTCCGTATATACCAATCAACACCATCAGCTGTTATCAAATCTGTTTGTCCCAGTCAAGGATATATTCAATCTTAAACCCCAAATACCACGATCATCATCTGATGTTGGCATTTCCAGTCTATTTATGTTGAGCTATCTTCATTTGTTTCTGAATTAGTTTCATTTTCTGTATCAGATTTTTGCTCCTATCAAATTCAATCCCAAGTATCACCGCAATATCATTCCCATACGAAGAAAATTTGCAGTACTCGCTGTACAATGTCTCGTCTGCAGCTATCTCCATACTCACCGCAATATCATTCCCATACATCATGTCACCTAATGCTAACATCCAGCACTACAACTCCATAAATATCTTCCAATATCTGTATAGTCTGCTCTGGCTATCTATCAGTCTGTTGATAATATGTGGAAAAGCTCAGGATATTTTCTGCCACAAGCACAAAATCAATAAAATCATAATTGGTATAGTCTAATTTAACATTATGTTCAATCTACTTTAACATTATATTCAATCTGACCATTTCTCTGACATTTGTCTTCGTCATCTGGTCATGTTTGTACGTCATCTTGTACAAACTAATATAGATATATATATAGATTGAACAATCTGTCAATCACAATCATATCATATCACAATCTTGAAAGTATTGCAGTGGTTTCATTACGAAATTCATAGAAATGTACTCCCCATTTCTATTCAAGATTAAACAATTCTATAATAGATATTCTGATTTCTATCTTTCTGTCTTCATCTGTTGGCGATTCAGATATATCAATACAAATTCTTCCACATTGATTTAATCTGTTTATATCAAAACTGTCTGTTCAAATTAATATATACTCTCTATTACCAGAATAAACAATGCATTCACTACTGTGCGCTTCTGACCTTATCTTTCATTTCAGATTCGAAATATTTGGCACGACCAGTCAATTAATTATATAAAATAAGATATTACCTACCTGGTATTCTGATTGACACTCTGTTCTGACTATCAACATCAAGTTCTGAACATTCTGATCACATTCTGAACTGTTGTAATTCTCGAATTCAGCTCTGATTCAGTTTGAACTATATATAATCCCAACTGCTCATAATAATCTGTATCAAACACTGATTCAGAACAATAACAATATCGGATCAGATCTGAAACATCGGTCATCAATACTGATCTAGTAAACTCATATAATTGCAATTTCTGGCAATACTGTCGATTCTGACTAACTGATTACATCTTCACATTACCCAGATTAACAGCTATATTATCTTCGAATGTAATATCCCCCAAACAATATAATCTGTCTCAAATACTGTTTTAGAACAATAAAATTACTTAAGCAATTCAAAACAACAGTTATATAAGATAGTCTACTTATAACGCCCCAGATTCGACGACTGTCCTCACTGTACCAAGACGTGTCTTTCCAGCGTGCTTATGTCCTCACTCACACGCACCCTGGGAACTTTTCAGGAGGTCACCCATCCCAAAATTGCCCCAAGTCAAGCACGCTTAACTTTAGAGTTCTTATGTGATGAGCTACCAAAAAAAAGATGCACCTTCGTGGTATGAGTAGTACATATCAAATCTTTTTAAGCCATCTTCAACTGTACAGTCCATTACATTGAACAGTCTCGGAATCCCTCTCCTTCTAGTGTAATATCGGTTCATCCATGTTCCCTCCGCCTAGAAGCCTGCCAGGAGCCGCTTATTGTCCGTGCAACCTCATGGCACCGGCGATCACCCCCCGCCCTCTTCGGCCCTGGACCTCACATGCCCACCAGCTTCCGCTTGGTTCGTCCCCGAACCACACCGTACTTGGAGAGATCGGCTCTGATACCAACTATAACGCCCCAAATTTGACGACTGTCCTCACTGTACCAAGACGTGTCTTTCCAGCGTGCTTATGTCCTCACTCACACGCACCCTAGGAAACTTCCCAGGAGGTCAACCATCCCAAAATTGCCCCAAGTCAAGCACGCTTTACTTTAGAGTTCTTATGTGAGGAGCTACCGAAAAGAAGATGCACCTTCGTGGTATGAGTAGTACATATCAAATCTTTTTAAGCCATCTTCAACTGTACAGTCCATTACATTGAACAGTCTCGGAATCCCTCTCCTTCTAGTGTAATATCGGTTCATCCATTTTCCCTCCGCCTAGAAGCCTGCCAGGAGCCGCTTATTGTCCGTGCAACCTCATGGCACCGGTGATCACCCCCGCCTTCTTCGGCCCTGGACCTCACATGCCCACCAGCTTCCGCTTGGTTCGTCCCCGAACCACACCGTACTTGGAGAGATCGGCTCTGATACCAACTATAACGCCCCAAATTTGACGACTGTCCTCACTGTACCAAGACGTGTCTTTCCAGCGTGCTTATGTCCGCACTCACACGCACCCTAGGAAACTTCCCAGGAGGTCAACCATCCCAAAATTGCCCCAAGTCAAGCACGCTTTACTTTAGAGTTCTTATGTGAGGAGCTACCGAAAAGAAGATGCACCTTCGTGGTATGAGTAGTACATATCAAATCTTTTTAAGCCATCTTCAACTGTACAGTCCATTACATTGAACAGTCTCGGAATCCCTCTCCTTCCGGTGTAAGATCGGTTCATCCATGTTCCCTCCGCCTAGAATCCTGCCAGGAGCCGCTCATTGTCCGTGCAACCTCATGGCACCGGCGATCACGCCCCGCCCTCTTCGGCCCCGGACCTCACACTACAAAACTCAGACAACAACGAATTTCTGACATTTTAGACATTTCTGACATCTCTGAAATTTCTAATAATTCTGATATCAGTGTCGTTCTCAATCACTGATCACTGTCTTAACTATACTAATTTCATTCGGTATACTATCTTCAGATATCACCTACTCTGAATAAAATCTCTGAACACAAGATTCATCAATCTATAGATAGAACTGAAGCATTTCCAAGATAAGCACTAAATCAGATGTAACTCCTGGCCAATACTCTTCTACTGATCTTTCAATTCTTTCAATTTACTCTGTATCATGCTGTACATTCAATGTCATTCTGTACTAAATTCTAAAACAAAACAGTACCTGATCTCAATTCAATTCTGAAGTCTTTCTTTCAAAACAGAGGCAAATTCGAAATCTCATCTGAAAAAGATCAACAATTCGTACATCATTGGCAAATCTGCCAATGCTTGACTTAATTTCAGTACATCTACTGAATACATAAGAATGCCATCAAATCCTTTCTGTAACTATCGAGTCATAAATATTACACATATCAAAGGAATTCTGGATCTATAATCCTTACCATGAAATCTTTACTTATCAGCCATATCTGGTCTGAATCTTATACTCTCCTAAAAGGAGTTTACAATAGTTCTTTACTTGGTCAGTATATTAATCGCAATATTAGACAACACCAGTACCTCACAATCTAACTCAATCTCATTCTCATCTTACTGTAGTATACGATATTTCACAGAAATCTCTGATATCAACTTTCTCCCCAACAGATAAAATAATACACAGTAAATACAGACTCAACATGTACAATATATATCAATGCAACTCAGTCAAAGATAATCGTATGGAATGCCTTAATATATCTCAATACATATGCAACATAATCATAAAAAAAAACAGTACCTGCCACTATGTCATCACAGGTGTCCTGGGTCTGTCTCTTGGTCCTTACAACCAAATGATTGTGCTCCATGAGATCTCCGAGAGCCTTTCTGTGGACAAACTTTAGCAAAATGTCCTTGCTGTTTACAGAAATTGCATCTACTAGTCACTCCATGACAATGCTCCGTGGGATGTCTCCCTCCGCAAGTTCTGCAATGAATTCCAGTATAACTCGGGGTAGAACCGTTGGAGCTAGATGAACCGCTCCCTAACTTCTTGAACTGCTTCTTTTGAACTTTCAACTGCTCTTTCTTTCCACCACTACTGCTGCCAATCTCAATTCTGGAAGGCAGTTGTTGTGATATCGATGTTGGAAAAACATATGAAGCTTTCTTTTGTCTCATCAGAACGGTTTCTGCTCTTCTGGATCTGTTCAGAGTATCAGCAATGTTACTCGGTTGTTTTACATTCACCAAGGTACGAATTTCTGGATTCAATCTCTGGATAAATTGATCAAATACAGCTGCATCATTCTTAGCCACTTGAGGGGCAAAACGTAGCAAAGTGAAAAACTGGGCCAAATACTCATCAATGTTTAGCTGACCCTGTCTCAGACTTGCAAACTCTGCACTTTTATCCTTTCTGTATGCTAAAGGTATAAATCTTTGATAAAATTCAACTTTAAAAATTTTCCATGTAATCACTGAACCACGATGTGCTATGGCTTCCCTGGTTACCAACCACCTACTCTTAGCTACTTCCCGCAGTTGGTTTCCAACCAGTTTAACTCTACAATCATCTGTAGAACCAAGAAATTCAAACAATATTTCTATGTCATCTAGCCAATTCTCACAATTTTCTGGTGCCTCAATACCCCTCAAAATCGGCGGTTGAAATGACTGAAACCTCATCATCTGTGTTTCCATCAGAGTTTCTGACACATCCATCTGATCAGTCGAAGTACTACCTCTTTCTGGAATTCTTCTAGGAGGAATATCTAATAATCACAAGAGTTATCAATCACACGAGACAAGTCTGCCTCAGTCCCTTTCTGATAAGCTTACCTCTGATCAAGAATCGGTTCTGATTCATTTTTAAACAATACATATTACCAATCAAATCAGATAAATCACGTAACATGTATGTTAAAGCAGTAAAACATAATAGATTGCTAGCATGCAAAAGCAAGGAAGAAAACTCAATCTACCCCACTCACTAGCTCCTATCTCAGTCTCAAGAACCTACAGTTCTAGACTTAATGCTCTGATACCACCTGTTGTGGGGACCCAGACGCTAATCATCTTCATAATCGTCAATTGGGACTAATATAATCAATTGTAATAAACAGGGTCTAATTTTTTTTTTAATATGCGGAAGGTAATGGAATCATTCTATTATACAAACCAATATAAAAATACAAATCTTGTACAACATGTATCTAGTTCAAACTAAGGTTCAACTACTACAATCAAGTAATGAAACCTATCTACATCCAAGTACGGAATCACCACTCTAATCTCGATCTCTCAACATCATCTTGACCATGATCCTGTCTCACCTGTTGTAATGCACACATACAAACAAGACAACAGCCGGATAACTCCGGTGAGAATTATATTCCCAGTATAAACAATGTATCATGCAATCATATCAACACATATATAAAAGCACAAATAAACATTAAAACATGTATTCAAACTGATTACATGAATCAATATCAAACTGTAAATAAAATATGAATCGTAATCTACGAAACATAATCACTGCAAGTCTGTACATCAAACTCTAAACTCATTATCTCAGACTCGACTCATTTCTAATCTAATCTAGGGATCCCGATCTAAGTTATACTTGGGCATGCTATATCGAATGTCTACAATAGAAGTCGATCTACATCTAAGCTCATCGATATACCACAAGTCTAGGGTCTTCGCTGTTCTGTCAAAGACTTGGCGGTTCTGCCCTAGCTAGGCTGATCAGTCCTAGACTCCAAACTCTGGCTCTGCTAAAATTCAATAGACTAAACATATCAATTTGATAATTTGCAAATATCAATGCAATGAAATAAAGTATGTGATTTTGGGAAACGAAAGTCGAACCTAACTCAAGTTGTGCAATCCCGAATCAACATTTATTTATACCTTTATCTTCTCGGTCTGACGAAGTCGAAGTCTCGAATCCAAATCTGTCCATACCCAAATCTGGCAATGTCAATATCAAATATACTGTATCAATGTATAATTCAATTCAAGACCTGTTCTGATCAATACTCAAATCAACATACAATCTGATCAATGTCAATGATATAACAATGAAATCTCAATCAGTATCAAATCTGATCAAATGTCAATCAGATGATGTTTCGACGGCATAAAAATACAATCTGAATAACCTCGTCAATCTGAACATCACCGATATAATACCACAACTCATAATCGATATCGGTACTAATCATAGCCTTCAATAATAACAGATCGTGATACCAAATCTGTACAATCTCAGTCATATTACTTCAGAAAATCATTACAATTACATACACAGTCTGTTCTTCGATCTGACTTCAATTATACGATGTATACTATATCAGAAACACCATATATATTTCCAATTCAGTTTTTACAATATCATAATTTCAAATCGAGTCTAAACGTAACAAAACTGTAATGACCCGATTTAATTATATGTTATTTGGCGATAATTAAGATTAATTATTTTAAATTGAGGAATTTAAAATAATTAAGCCAAATAATTAAATTGTGTGTTTATGCATATTTAAATTTTATAGCACACAAGAGTTGAAATAAAATAGACCGGATCAAGTTTCGAACCTAAAAGAATAAAAGATAAACACACACATATAATATTAATATATATATTATAATATATATATATATATATATATATATATATATTATAATATAAGATAATCATCATCATCATCACCGATTTTCACCTTCTTTGCCGTAACTTTTGTTCAAAAGCTTCAAAACCATTTTTGCCACTTTGACCGTCGATTGTGGACGCACCGGTCGCCGAAAAATTAAAGTAAATATATGGTTGGAAAGCTCTTGATGAGAGCTACGTTTTGATACCCATATTGAAGTGTTTCTCGACATTTTTCAAAAACCCGTCGGAAACCCGTCGCCCGTTTCTTCGTTAATTCGTTGCCGTACATCGCCGGAGTTCGGAAATTGATTGAGGGCTTTTGTTCTCTGGTTCATAAGCTTCGTTTTGGTATATATATTGAGGTTTAAACTATGATTTCAGAAATTGTCTAAGAATTTCTCCGTTTTTTGGTTAAATTTGATATCAATATTGATATTGGTTATATTTTTGGATATATGTACAAACTTTGAGTTGATTCGAGGTATTGAACAAATTTCAGAATATTTTACAAGAGATTTTTGAATTAGTGAGATGAATAAATCGAGTATCAGCTAGTTCGATGTTTTGCGACTAATTAAAATAGAAATAATTGATTTAGGCATTTTTGTCAAATATTGGAATTTTAAGAATTTGAAATGTCTAAATAGTTGAAATTGGATTTTTAGAGAATTTAAATGGTTATGAAATTGTTATATGATAATAAGACCATTTAAATTAATATTCAGGTGATTTTTCTGAGTTAGTAATTCCAGGACTTTTTTGAGGATTTAAGTTACTGGTAAATTAGTTGAGGTACGTAGAGATCAGTTATTTTTCACGATGTCTGACAGAGGCATCTGATGATCCTGTGTATGATTTATTTGCTATTTGTTGATTTATGTGATATTATATGCTGACTCGCATATTATCAGTTGGTAATTGATGTGCAAAATAAAATAAAATATTTCTTCGGTTCACACACATTTTATTTTCTTTAGACACATCAATACCACTGAACATATCATATTGAGCCTATCTGTTATTGAGATCCAGTTATATTTCGGTTGAGATCCGTTATATATGTATGATGTGTTATGGTGTTCTGGAGATGTTTGGCTACCTTGATTCGGTTCGGCTTAGGTAGTTGCTGGCTTCGAGGCTGGGCCATATCCCAGGCATGGTCCGCTACCTTCGTGGACCAGCTCGAGCATATATGTATGATTGTTGATATCGATCATTTGACTCCTGATATCCTGATATCTTTCACCTATTCATGCATTGCATTCATTCATGGCATCATTGCATTTCTATGTCATATATCGTGGTTTCTTGATGTCTCGTACTGGGGTTACTGACCCCCGAGAGGGGGCTGTCGCGTCTTTTGTGTGTGGACATGACAGGTGGTTCGACCTCAGGCACTCGAGAGGAAGCCTCGGGAAGTACCCGAGCTCCTTGAGAATAGGCTCAGTTGTATTTAGGTACTGCATGGTGTTGCTGTCTCCCAGATACTATATGTATATATTTGGAGGATTGTATTATGGTATTATCGAGCCTTGTCGGCTCTATGATATTTTGATTTGTATATGTCATGATCGTGTCTGGCTGGCACGTGTGTATGCTGTTGTGTTTATTGAGGACACATGTTGTTTATTTTGAGTATTTGATTTTCTGGTATGTCTTATTTACAGGAGGGTCATGTCGAAATTTTTATAGGCCCAAACGCAAATTTTTAACTCACTTTTCCGCTGTTTACTGATTAATCATGATTGCATGCTAATAAATCGTTATTAGGATAACGGGCCCTCACAAAAACTTACGTACAGTTGTAGCTGTCGTCGCTATGAACTCGGTACTGTACTCAGATTCAAGTTCGGACGGACGGATCTCAAAATCTTCCATCACAAATCAAAATCATTCCTCGAAGCCTTTTTCTTGATTTTTTGCTGAAAATCTCGTATATATATATATATATATATACACGCGCATATGCGCGCCTCTCCTCGGCGCATATGCGCGAGGTCCTTTGAAAATTATCCTAGGCTACTGGACACCTCGCGCATATGCACGCCCTCACGCCACGCATATGCGCGGGGTCTTCTGCCCAATTCGTGTATGTGTGCGCACTAAGTCGCGCATGTGCGCGAATGGCACCTCCCTCGCACATATTTCGCGTCTTTTCTCGTCTTTTCCGGTCTAATACTTTCCGTCTACAGTCATATCAATTAATCCATAATTTATTGTAGATTAATTCAAGATTACAGTAATCAAATTCTCGGGCCTTACACCCATTCTAGACTTAAAATAAAATACCACGCTTTAAAATTACTAAAATCGTGGTCGGTCTCTTTTCCTCGATCCCGCATCGAATAATCGCCTGAAACATGAAACTCAAGAAAACATTTTAACGTGCATCACATAAACATAAAAAATTTTAAAAAATGTATTTCATAAAACATGCATCACAAAAAAAATCATTTTAAACTTAAATAAATGATTTAACAATTAAATAAATGCATGAAATTTACGTGTACTGATTTTTGGGCTATACATTTCTTCCCCCACTTATATAAATTTCTTCCTCGAAGTTAAATCTTACCGAAGAACTCCGGGTAGCAAATTCTTATATCCGTTTCTGTCGCCCAAGAGGCTTATTCCACTGATTGATTCAACCACTAAACCACTGACTGATTTCCTCATATGACAGATCTGGAGCAAGCTGCAACGGTTCATAACTCAAAATGTGCGAAGGATTAGCTAGGTACTTCCTCAGCATCGAGACGTGGAACACATTGTGTACCCCGGCCAGATTCGACGGTAAGGTTACACGATAAGCTAGTGTCCCAACTCTGTCAAGAATATCGAACGACCCAATAAATATCAGACTGAGCTTGCCTCTCTTCCCAAATCTCATAACACCCTTCATGGGCATTAACTTCACGAAAACGTGATCACCTACAGAAAACTCAAGATCCCTTATCCTCTTATTAGCATAACTCTTTTGACGACTCTGTGCGGTCTTCATCCTGTCTCGGATCTTGACCACCACATCTGCAGTCTGCTGAACAATCTCTGGACCAAGTTCTGATCGCTCTCCGACTTCATCCCAATGAATCGGCGATCTGCACTTCCTCCCATACAATGTGTAATATCCAAGCTTGGTGAATGGTAAGGTTTAAGATTTCATATGTTTATTGACTACTTGGTCAAGTTTAAGTATAGTTTTGATGTTAAGAATTGCGATAAATGATTTATGGTATTGTTGATTATAGATGATGTGTATTTATATTGTAGCGATGTTACGATTAAATTCATGATAATCTATATGTTGAGCCAATTGGTATGTGGCCAATTGGAGTGGTTAGATAATACATAGAGGTGCAACTTTCATGTTGAGAGCGTTGCTAAAATATGAGGATAAGAGACGTTGCGATTCGATTCTAGCACCCGCGCCAGAAAATATACCGCACCTGCGCTGATTGAATAGTATGGCTATCGCACACGCGGTAGAAAACTCAGTGCACCCGGGGCCGTTTCTTTCGTATTTTTGGATGTAGTTCATCATACGTAGCGCACCCGCGGTGCATGAACAGTGAAGTCGTGTTTTGAAGTTTTAAGTGATTAAATACAAGTGTTTGCTCTCATTTCCCTCATTCTTCTCCATTCTTCTCGGTTCTTCAATTCAAGGGAGCGCTAGGGTTCTCATTTCTTTCTTTTGTCCCTTTGATTCAAGCTTCTAGTTGGGTTATTGAAGTGAGAGCAAGATCATTTTGGATTTAAGGAGCTAAGAAATCTTGTGGTTTAGTTACTTTTGGATTGTGGTGTTGAGGGAAATTATTCAATTTATGATTTTGTTGGTTTAATGGGTTTTATGGTATTGTTATTTGTTATTATGTTGTTGATGGTTCAATACATGGTTTATTGTTGTAGGATTTATACCAAGAGATTAGAATCAAGCTTTCCATTGGTTGTAAGTGGAATTCATCTCTTGTGCTCACATGAAGTATATGTATTGTATTTCAATTGTTTTAACATGATATTCCCTTCCACTTGATTCATGTTATCTATGGATACACCTTGTTGTATATGGGGACCCGGGCTCTAACTCAATTATCTTTGGAATTAATTGGATTTTTGCTAGAAAATGTGGCTCAAAATTTTGCTTTTAATATAAAAAACAATTGTATATAAATCATACACAAACGACATCTTTATTTTATTTCAACAAAAGTAGGTACATGTCTTGTTCCATTTCAATCATACAAACTAGAGTTTATTACACACTATCTATCAATTGTAAACACTACTAGTTCATCGTCTACGACCATAATCTCCACGCTATCTCGATCTCTCATCTTTGTCTTGACCCTGATCCTGTCCCACCTGTTGTCATGCACACATACAGACACAAAAACAGCCGGATACTCCGGTGAGAACAAATCCCAGTATAAAACATGTATACATGCATGTCATGCGAGTGAATACAAAATCATAATACATGAATCAGTAATTATGCCACATTAGTGAAGAAAGATAAAACTCTTTGACTTTTATTCTTGACTCGACTCATATCTAAGTCTAGGGATCCCGGTGTGAATAAGACGTAACAAATCTCCCACCTACTCTCCCAATCGTGGTGGCTGTACATCTTATTCCTTGACTTCGGCCCTGTCTGTATCGAATATCTACAATCGGAGTCGATCTTCTCCTATGTCTCGATATCACCGAACGTCTAGAACTTGGCATATCAGCCAATGACTCTCCTATCTCAGTACAAGTATATAAATCAATATAGAGTACAAACATAACAAGTATGTGGTTTTGGGAAACTCAAACCGAATCTGATTCAAGTTATTCTTCCTGAATCAACATTGAATTATACCTTTCATTGTTCATTGTTTATCGAGGTCGAGGTCTCGATGTCGAAGCTTGTCAAGACCAATCTGAAATGACATATTCAAGATGCATTCTATCAATCTCTAACTCAAATCAATACATGTACTTGTCAATATTCCAGTTCGGTACATTTTGACGGCATAACGGTGAAATCTCGATAATCCCGTCAACTCAACAATGCATAACCAATACCATATCGTCACAATTCTACTTCTAGCATGTTAACATTTATACAATTCAACTCAAGATATGCTGAAATTCATAACAAAGGCATACGGTATAATTTCTTCGATTTGATTTCAAATATACAGTCACCGCTATGATAAGAACGCATAATCTCCATCATATCAGAATTTCCCCAACACATGAATTTCAAACCATACTGGAATTAAAGAAAACTTACATTCTTTTGAAGCTTGTAACAAGAGGAGCACAAAACCGAAGTCGGATCGAAATTCGGGTGGTTAGATCTTGTACAAGCTAATTTCTAAGCTAGAAACTTTCTTGAGGCATTCATGGAGGTTTTGTCTCGTTTCTGTATGTGCAAGGGTGAAGAAATGAAGACTCAACACTTATATTGCATGGCAAGGAACACATGGCTTATTTTTCATTCTGTAGTCTCACCGCGGGTGCACTAGCCATTGGACCGCGGGTGCGCTGAGCGTACTGGATCACATCCAAAATTCAGAAGACACGACCGCTGGTGCGCTATGTCTTGTACCGTGGGTGCGCTAACTCTACTGTAACGCTTCCACATATTCAGAAGGAACAACCGCGGGTGCGCTGACTCTTGTACCGCGGGTGCACTGCCCTCACAGTCCCAACACCGCGGGTGTGGTCATGTCTCTGGTGCGGGTGCGGTGTCTCTTTGTCACCAACACTCGAATTGCAACGTCGCTTCTCCATGTCTGTTCTTCCATTCCATTATTTATAATACAGGATAACTCAAAAGTATCAAACTAACATCTCGGGCATTACATTGTATATTAGAGGCTTTGATATGTCTCAATTATATAAAAGAGAATGCAAAAGAAAAGAGTATTCAAAGTGTTGTTTTAATGTCTAAGAAAGAGTTCAAATGATTTATTGGATTGATAAATAGATAGTCAGAGATTGCATGAAATTAGTTGATCAACGGCCATAGACTTATATCCCTATAGAGTAATCGATTTATATCGATGGGATATAAATAGATATAATTAAATGCTAATTAAAAATACAAATTAAAAATGTTAATTCTCACTACTAAGCGAAGTCCCCTAAGTTAAAATAAAAATGCACACTTGCTAAGCCTTAAAAGTTTTAAAATCCTAAAATCATTAAATAAATAAATTAGGCTTTCAAAATACTAAAAACTTATAAATCATTTAAAATGCCTCATTCTAGACTTAAAATAAAATACCACGCTTGCCAAAATCGTGGCCGATCTCTTTTCCTCGATCCCGCATCGAATAATCGCCTGAAACATGAAACTCAAGAAAACATTTTAACATGCATCACAAAAAAATTCATTTTAAACTTAAATAAATGATTTAACAATTAAAAAAATGCATGAAATTTACGTGTACTGATTTTTGTGCTCTACATTTCCTCCCCCACTTATATAAATTTCTTTCTCAAAATTAAATCTTACCGAACAACTCCGGGTAGCTAATTCTCATATCCGCTTCTGTCTCCCAAGTGGCTTATTCCACTGATTGATTCAACCACTGAACCTTGACCAACTTGGTCACCTTGTTCCGAAGTCTGCGCTCCTGTCTGTCTAGGATTTGGATGGGTCTTTCCTCATATGATAGATCTGGAGCAAGCTGCAACGGTTCATAACTCAAAATGTGCGAAGGATTAGCTAGGTACTTCTTCAACATCGAGACATGGAACACATTGTATACCCCGACCAGATTCGGCGGTAAGGCTACACGATAAGCTAGTATCCCAACTCTGTCAAGAATCTCGAACGGTCCAATAAATCTCGGACTGAGCTTGCCTCTCTTTCCAAATCTCATAACACCCTTCATGGGTGCTAACTTCACGAAAACGTTATCACCTACGGCAAACTCAAGATCCCTTATCCTCTTATCAGCATAACTCTTTTGACGACTCTGTGCGGTCTTCATCCTGTCTCGGCTCTTGACCACCACATCTGCAGTCTGCTAAACAATCTCTGGACCAAGTTTTGATCGCTCGCCGACTTCATTCCAATTAATCGGCGATCTGCACTTCCTCCCATACAATGTGTAATATCCATGCTTGGTGAATGGTAAGGTTTAAGATTTCATATGTTTATTGACTACTTGGTCAAGTTTAAGTATAGTTTTGATGTTAAGAATTGCGATCTATGATTTATGGTATCTTTGATCATAGATGATGTGTAGTTATATTGTAGCGACTTTACGATTAAATTCTTGATAATCTGTATGTCGAGCCAATTGGTATGAGACCAATTGGAGTGGTTAGATAAGACATAGAGGTACAACTTTCATGCTGAGAGCGTTGCCAAAATATGAGGAGAAGCGACGTTGCGATTCGATTCTTGTTGCAAAGTATATTGTTGGCTTCAAGGGACACCGCACCCGCGCCAGAAAAGATACCACACCCTCGGTGATTGTACAGTATGGCTATCACACCCGCGGTAGAAAACTCAGCGCACCCGCGGTCGTTTCTTTCGGATTTTTGGATGTGGTTCAGCATACGTAGCACACCCGTGGTGCAAGGGCTAGCGCACCAGCGGTGCGTGAACAGTGAAGTCGTGTTTTGAAGTTTTAAGTGATTAAATACAAGTGTTTGCTCTTATTTCCCTCATTCTTCTAGGTTCTTCAGTTCAAGGGAGAGGTAGGGTTCTCATTTCTTTCTTTTGTCCCTTTGATTGAAGCTTCTAGTTGGGTTATTGAAGTGAGAGCAAGATCATTTTGGATTTAAGGAGCTAAGGTAATATTGTGGTTTAGTTATTTTTGGATTGTGGTGTTGAGGAAAATTATGGAATTTATGATTGTATTGGTTTTATGAGTTTTATGGTATAGTTATTTGATTATTAAGTTGTTGATGGTTCAATACATGGTTTATTGTTGTAGGATTTATACCAAGAGATTAGAATCAAGCTTTCCAGTGGTTGTAAGTGGAATTCATCTCTTGTGCTCACATGAAGTATATGTATTGTATTTCAATGGTTTTAAAATGCTATTGCCTTCCACTTGATTCATGTTATCTATGGATACACATTGTTGTATATTAGAGGCTTTGATATGTCTCTATTATATAAAAGAGAATGCAAAAGAAAAGGGTATTCAAAGTGTTTGTTTTAATGTCCAAAAGGGAGTTCAAATGATTTATTAGATTGATAAATAGATAGTCAGAGATCACATGCAATTAGTTGATCAATGACCATTGGCTTATATCCCGATAGAGCAATCGATTTATATCGATGGGATATAGGTACAGAGACAGAGATACTATTTAGATGTCAATCCACCAAAGAAAAGAGAAATACCATCGTTATGGTTATGATATACTATGTTATTCCATTTGTCAAGAGTTAGATGGTATTTAATGATTTCAAATTCATGTTTTACAGAGTATGATATATGTAGATTGTTATGTAAGAGTTCCATTTGCTGAGTTTTATACTCATTTCAGTTATTTCATGTGATGCAGATAAGAGTGACAAGCCGGAACGTTGATTGGAGCCGAAGTCATATGTACAAAAGATGGAAGGAAGAAAAATATTTTGTTAGCATTTTGACATGATCAAAATGATATTTTGTATTTTGATACAACACTTTATTGATCATGTATATATTTTGATTATATATTGAAAATGTAATTATGTCAAGTAAATTTTAAATTCCGCTATTATTTTATGAAATCAGTCAAGGGCGTTACATTTAGTGCTATCAGAGCAACGTTTTCGGACCAATGCATATGACTTCGTCTACTTTCAACAGCCTGAGTATGTCTTCTTCTACATCTATTTATTGTTATTGGTTTATATGTATTATGTGAGCACATTGTAGGATTTAATGCCTCCCAAGAGAAAAGCTTCAGAGGGTGAGGATAGCTCCTCATTGAGAGTTGTCGACGAGTTCGGCAAATTACGGAAAGAGCAAGCCAAGGTTCACAGTGAACAGATTCAACAGTTGCTTCGTTTGACAGGTTCAAGGTAGAGGCCAAGGGAGAGACCAAGTGGTTCAATCAGTTGGGACTAATGGGATCTTTACTGTTTTTAAGAGGATGGATCCGCCTGTGTTTGCAGGAAGCACTGATCCATTGGTGGCTATAGAGTGGATTAAAGCACTTGAAGCGATATTTGATCATCTCAAGTATGAATACAAGGACAGATTTTGTTGTGCAGTATTCATGCTAGTCAAAGCTGCACGTATTTGGTGGAATTCCACCAAGGTAAGTGTTGATGTTCCGGCATTAAAGTGGCAAGATTTCACGGATCTTTTCTACGACAAGTATTTCCCGGATGCACTTCGAGATCGGAAGGTTGACTGAGTTTTTAGAGCTTCGACAGGGAAGTATGAATTTTGGTGAGTACATCTTGAATTTTGAGGAGGGCTGTCTATTTGCCCCATATATTGCCTCAAATGACAAAGAAAGGGTGCTCATTTTATTAGAGGACTTCGAGCAGAGATCAGGAGGGACATCAATATATCTAAGGTGGTGACATTTAAAGAGATTGTGGCTAAAGCATTGTTAGCCGAGCAAGATGAGAAGGATATTGCTAGAGAGAGACAGAAGAGGCAGCAGGCTATTGCTCAAAGAGGTCAGTGTTCGAGCCAAAGAGGAAAAGGCAGTTACAAGGGGAAAGGAAAGATGGAGCCGAGTTCTAAAGCACCGACAGTCCCATTTGATCCAGAGAAGCCGTTGTGTCTCAAGTGCAGTAGGCCTCATAGGGGTGAGTGCAGGTTTGGTACTCACACATGCTACCGATGTGGTACTGCAGGCCATATAGCCAAGGAATGTCTGCGAGGATCGAGTAAAGAGAAGGTGCAGGGTCCCATCTTCACTATGACGAAGGAAGGTATAAACCCTGATTCTTATGTGATATCTAACACTATCTTAATTTCAGGCAGAGTAGCTACGACATTGATTGATACAGGTGCTACTCATTCTATTATGTCTGAACTATTTTTGAGATCTTTGGGTTTAGTTCCTTCTGTTCTTCCCCTCCAGTTTAATTTTTATTGCCTTTTGGGGATGTGTTATGCCCGACGTCTATTATGTATGCGTGTTCTGTTCAAATTGATGAGCGAGTTGTTTATGCCGATTTGATTGTTATTCTGATGGTTGCGTTTGATATTATACTTGGCATGGATTGGCTATCAACTTACCGTGCAGTGATTGATTGTGTTGCAAAGACAGCGAAATTTGCAGATGATAAAAATAAGGAAGGTGTGCTTGCCAGTGCAAGTAATTCGCTGGTCCTTCCTTTTATTTCATGTCTTGAGGCTAAGAAGTTGTTTTTTAGAGGTTGTGATGAGTTTCTGGCTTCGATTGTTGATACGGATAAAATTGTGAAGTTGAATATTGATGATATTAATGTTGTGAGAGAGTTCCCTGATGTATTTGAGGATGATGTGCCGGGTTTACCATCGGACAGAGATGTAGAGTTTGTGATTGATCTATTTCCGGGAACGTTTCCTATTTCCAAAGCTTCGTACAGAATGGCCCCGAGAGAGATGAATGAATTGAAGACGCAGTTGCATGATCTATTAGATAAAGATTTTATACGACCAAGTTCTTCGCCTTGGGGAGCTCCGGTTCTTTTCGTCAAAAAGAAAGACGGTTCTTTGCGGCTGTTCATTGATTACAGAGAAATCAATAAAGTGACGATCAAGAATAAATATCCGTTGCCACAGATAGACGGCCTTTTTGACCAACTGCAGGGGGCTACAGTGTTTTCGAAGATTGATCTGCGATTTGGCTATTATCAGTTGAAAGTTAGGGAGTCTGATATCCCTAAGACGGCATTCCGGACCAGGTATGGTCATTACGAATTCTTGTTATGTCGTTCGGTCTGACTAATGCTCCTTCAGTCTTCATGGATCTTATGAACCGAGTGTTCAAGCCGTATTTGGATAGCTTTGTCATTGTTTTCATCGATGATATATTGATCTATTCCAAGACCAGAGAGATTCATGCAGAGAAACTCAGAGTCGTTCTTCGGTTGTTCAGAGAGAAAAGGCTGTATGCTAAGTTGAAGAAATGTTAGTTCTGGTTGGAGCAGATTTCTTTCTTGGGCCATATTGTCTTGAAGGATGGTTTAGCTGTTGATCCAACAAAAATCGAGGCGATACAGAAGTGGCCTATCCTTACTACTATATCAGAGGTATGCAATTTTCTTAGTTTGGCGGGTTATTATCGTCGTTTTAATTTAGACTTTTCCATAATTTCCCTGCCGTTAACCAATTTTACGAGGAAGACTGTGAAGTTTGAGTGGTCCAATGAATACCAAAGTGGATTCTAGGAGTTCAAAGATAGGTTGACGACAGCTCCGGTACTTGCACTATCCAGTGGTACAGAAGACTTTGTTGTTTATACCGATGCGTCATAGAAGGGCCTTGGTGCAGTGCTGATGCAACGTGGAAAGGTTATAGCTTATGCTTCTCATCAGTTGAAAGACTACGAGAAAAATTATCCTACGCATGATCTGGAACAAGCAGCTGTGGTATTCGCCCTGAAAATCTGGAGACACTATTTATATGGCGAAAAGTGTGAAATTTTCACGGACCACAAGAGTTTAAGATATTTGTTTTCCCAGAAAGAACTCAATACGCGACACAGACGATGGTCAGAGCTTGTTAAAGATTATGATGTGACGATTAGTTACCATCCTGGGAAGGAGAATTTTGTAGCTGATGCATTGAGCCGTAAGTCAAGTTCCTCTTTGAGTTCTATGATCCAGAAGACATTGTTGTTAGATTTGCAACGAGAAGAGATAGCTTTGGTAGTACTGGAAACCATCGCTCGCTTTTCAGCGTTGATCATTGGGGCTACATTGAAGGACACACTACAAGAAAAAAGCTATACGACAACGGATTAAATCCGTTGTCGTAGCCTTTTTAAAACTGTTGTTGAAGCCAGTGTTGTTAAATGTCCGCTTAAAGACAACGGTTAAAAACTGTTGTTGTAGCTACAATTTGCGACGGGTTTAACAACCGTCGCAAATAAAAAACCGACGTCGTAGCTGATTTTTGCGACGGATTTTATAAACCGTCGCCATGATAGTTGCGACGGTTTTATAATCCGTCGCCAAATATAGTGACGACGGAGACCTATATAAACCGTCGCTAAATTTAGCGACAGTATTCATGTGGATAAACCGTCGCTATGTAGCGACGGTTTGTAAGTCCGTCGCTAATATTTTAGGTAAAATAAAAAAAAATTTAAAATTTAATAAATCTGTGTTGTAAATTGGTACAATCTTTTAAAAGATAAAATATTTAAATGTCGTGAATTAATAAAATCGTGTAATAGATAAAAATTTTAATTGTTTTGATGTGGTAAAAAAATCGTGTAAAAGATAAAAATTTTAAGTATTGTGAATTGGTAAAATCATGTAAGAGATAAAAAAATTAAGTGTAGTGAAGTTGTAAAATCTTGTAAGTGAGAAAAATTTTAATTGTTGAGAAGTGAAGTGGTAGAAATTGAATGAAATTTGCATGTATTTATAGAGAGTGATGGAAAAAATGGAGGGAAGCTTTGGGGGGAACGAATTTTTTTTGAAAATAGCGACGGTGTTCACTTAAACCGTCGCTAAATTTTAAATCGGCGACGGTTTAATCTTATTCGTCGCTATATGTTGCGACGGTTTTGATAAAAGCGTCGCCCACATTAGCGACGGTATGAGTAAAACTGTCGCTGATGTTAAATATGCGACGGTGTTTTTTCAACTGTCGCTACGTTTAGCGACGGATAAAATTTCCTCGTCGCCGATTTAATTCTCGGCGACGGTTTATTTAATACCGTCGCGAAAATTAGCGACGGGTAAAGGAGAATCCGTCGCTAAATATGCCACAAAAAACTATTTTATACAAAACCGTTGTTGAATGTACTAAAAAAAAGCGCTAATAGACAACGGTTCCGTAAACCGTTGTCTTTGACCCTAAAAAACGCTCAAAGACAACGTTTTATAAAACCGTTGTCTTTGATCCGAAAAACCGTTGTCTTTTACACGCAAAAGACAACGGTTTTTATAAAACCGTTGTGCTTTGCCCCAAAAAGACAACGGTTGTGAAAAAACCGTTGTCTTTTTCTTAAAAAACACACTTTTAACAACGGTTTTCGTAAAAACCGTTGTTAAAAGTTTTTTAACAACGGTTTTTACGAAAAACGTTGTTAAAAGTGTGTTGTTGTTTGGGTTTTTTCTTGTAGTGACAGGATCCGTAGAGAGCTGGCCAATGATGCACAGTTGACAGAGATGAGAGTCAGAGCAGAAAAGAGAGGTAATTCAGAGTTTGGGATGAATAGAGATGGTTTGATGACATTCAGAGGCCGTATATTCATTCCTACTGGTGATTATATTCGGAGATTCGTATTTACAGAGGCACATACCGTGCCATACTCGATACATCCAGATAGTACCAAGATGTATCAAGATCTTCGAAGACTCTATTGGTGGCCACGTATGAAGAAGGATATTGCCATGTTTATTTCTCAGTGTCTAACTTGGCAGCAGGTGAAAATCGAACACCGAAACCTGCTGGGACATTGCAGTCATTGCCGATTCCTCAATGGAAATCGGAGCACATTACAATGGACTTCGTGATTGGTCTTCCCAGAACGCAGAAAGGCTATAACTCTATTTGGGTTATCGTTGATCGGTTGACCAAGTCAGCGCATTTTATCTTAGTCAAGACGACGTATTCCATGAACCAGTATGCCGTAGAGTACATAACTGAGATTGTTAGACTTCATGGTGTTCCTGTGTCGATCGTGCTTGATCGTGACCCTAGATTTACTTCAGAGTTTTGGAAGAGTTTATACAGAGCCTTGGGTACACGGTTAGCATTCAGTTCAGCATATCATACCCAGAGCGACGGTCAATCAGAGAGAGTTATTTAGATTTTTGAGGATATGCTCAGAGCTTGTACTATCGGCTATCTTGGTAGCTGGGATTCCAAATTACCTCTTGTTGAGTTCACTTACAATAACAGCTACCAGGAGACGATTGGCATGGCACTGTATGAAGCACTTTATGGCAGAAAATGTAGATCCCCCTTGTATTGAGACGAGATTGGTGGGAGAAAGATGTTGGGTCCAGAGTTGGTCCAACAGACAACTGATGTTGTTGCTGCTATTCAAGAAAGGATGAAGACAACACAGTCAAGACAGAAGAGTTATGCTGATATAAGACGAAGGCCGTTGTAGTTTGAGGTTGTCGGTCACGTGTTCTTGAAGATTGCACCTCTTAAAGGTGTGATGCGGTTTGGCAAAAAAGGAAAGTTGAGTCCAAGATTCATTGGCTCATTTGAGATCTAAGACAGAGTCGGTGATCGAGCTTACATGTTAGCCTTACCACCAGATCTTGATAGAGTTCATAATGTTTTTCATGTCTTCATGCTCAAAAAGTCCTTCCCATGTTCTTCGTCACGATCTATTGGATTTGACGCCTAATTTGACGTATCAAGAGATTCCAATCCAGATTCTGGACCACAAAGTAAAAGTATTGAGAAAAAAATAAATCGGCATTGTTAAAGTCCTTTGGAGGAATCAATTGATTGAAGAAGCCACGTGGGAACCAGAGGATTAGATGAAAGAAAAGTATCCTGAGCTTTTTGTGTAGTGACGTCAATTTCGGGGACGAAATTTCTTTAAGGAGGGGAGATTGTAATATCCAAGCTTGGTGAATGGTAAGGTTTAAGATTTCATATGTTTATTGACTACTTAGTCGAGTTTAAGTATAGTTTTGATGTTAAGAATTGCGATCTATGATTTATGGTATTGTTGATTATATATGATGTGTAGTTATATTGTAGCGACGTTACGATTAAATTTATGATAATCTGTATGATGAGCCAATTGGTATGAGGCCAATTTGAGTGGTTATATAAGACATAGAGGTGCAACTTTCATGTTGAGAGCGTTGCCAAAATATGAGGAGAAGCGACGTTGCGATTCAATTCTAGTTTAAAAGTATATTTTTGGCAGGGGACACCGCACCCGCGGTGATTGGACATTATGGCTATCGTACCCGCGGTAGAAAACTCAGCGCACCCGCGGTCGTTTCTTTCGGATTTTTGGATGTGGTTCAACATACGTAGCGCACACACGGTTCAAGGGCTAGCGCACCCGGGTTGCGTGAACAGTGAAGTCGTGTTTTGAAGTTTTAAGTGATTAAATACAAGTGTTTAGTCTTATTTCCCTCATTCTTCTCCATTTTTCTCGGTTCTTCAGTTCAAGGGAGAGCTAGGGTTCTCATTTCTTTCTTTTGTCCCTTTGATTCAAGCTTCTAGTTGGGTTATTGAAGTGAGAGCAAGATAATTTTGGATTTAAGGAGCTAAGGTAATCTTGTGGTTTAGTTATTTTTGGATTGAGGTGTTGAGGAAAATTATAGAATTTATGATTGTGTTGGTTTTGTGGGTTTTATGGTATGGTTATTTGATTATTAAGTTGTTGATGGTTCAATACATGGTTTATTGTTGTCGGATTTATACCAAAAGATTAGAATCAAACTTTCCATTGGTTGTAAGTGGAATTCATCTTTTGTGCTCACATGAAGTATATATATTGTATTTCAATGGTTTTAACATGCTATTCCCTTCCACTTGATTCATGTTATCTATGGATACACCTTGTTGTAAATTAGAGGCTTTGATATGTCTCAATTTTATAAAAGGAAATGCAAAAGAAAAGAGTATTCAAAGTGTTTGTTTTAATGTCCAAGAGGGAGTTCAAATGATTTATTGGATTGATAAATAGATAGTAAGATATTGCATTCAATTAGTTGATCAACGACCATAGGCTTATATCCCGACAGAGTAATCGATTTACATCGATGGGATATAGGTACAGAGACAGAGATACTATTTAGATGTCAATCCACCAGAGAAAAGAGAAATACCATCGTTATGATTACTATATATTATGTTATTCCATGTGTCAAGAGTTAGATGGTATTTAATGATTTCAAATTCATGTTTTACAGAGTATGATATATGTAGATTGTTATGTAAGAGTTCCTCTTGCTGAGTTTTATACTTATTCCAGTTATTTCATGTGATGCAGATAAGAGTGACAAGCCGGAATGTTGATTGGAGCCGAAGTCATATGTACAAAAGATGGAAGGAAGAAAAATATTTTGTTAGCATTTTGATATGATCATAATGATATTTTGTATTTTGATACAACACTTTATTGATCATGTATATATTTGGATTATAAATATTGAAAATGTAATTATGTCAAGTAATTTTTAAATTCCGCTATTATTTTATGAAATCAGTCAAGGGCGTTACACAAAGCCTCGTAGGGAGCCATAACAATAGATGTTTGAAAATGTTGTTGTAGGTAAACTCCACTAGAGGTTGCTCGAGGCATTGATTAGAAATTGGTCCTGAGATTTTTCAGCAGACTGCAGATGTTGTGGTCAAGATCGGAGACAGGATGAAAAACGCACAGAGTCGTCAAAAGAGTTTTGTTGATAAGAGGATAAGAGATCTAGAGTTTGCCGTAGGTGATCACGTTTTCGTGAAGATAGAACCCATGAAGGGTGTTATGAGATTTGGGAAGAGAGGCAAGCTCAGTTCGAGATTTATTGGACCGTTCGAGATTCTTGACAGAGTTGGGAAACTAGCTTATCTTGTAGCCTTACCGCAGAATCTTGTCGGGGTACACAATGTGTTCCACGTCTCGATGTTGAGGAAGTACCTAGCTAATCCTTCGCACATTTTGAGTTATGAGCCGTTGCAGCTAGATCCAGATCTATCATATGAGGAAAGACCCATCCAAATCCTAGACTAACAGGAGCGCAGACTTTGGAACAAGGTGACCAAGTTGGTCAAGGTTCAGTGGTTGAATCAATCAGTGGAATAACCCACTTGGGAGACAGAAGCGCGTATGAGAATTCGCTGCCCAGAGTTGTTCGGTAAAATTTAATTTCGAGGACAAAATTTATATAAGTTGGGGAGGAAGTGTAGAGCCCAAAAATCAGTATACGTAAATTCCATGCATTTATTTAATTGTTAAATCATTTATTTAAGTTTAAAATGATTTTTTTTTGTGATGCATGTTTTATGAAATAAAATTATTTTATATTATTTATGTTTATGTGATGCACGTTAAAATGTTTTCTTAAGTTTCATGATTTATGCTCCATCTGTAGTTTGGATCTGTTAGACATCTTTCCGTTTATAGTTTAGTTTGTAACTGACTAGTTTCTTCTTCTTCTTCAGTTGGAATACTATCAGTTTGTGTTTGAATTTGATCTTGATGCTCAACAAACTAATCATTAGGAATTGTATAAAGTCCAACTATTTGCTCTACCACTTCTGGCTCTAGTGTTTGAAGGAAGTTTTTAATAGCATGATTTTCATCTTCACTTTCATCCTCCAAACTTATATCTATTAAGAGATTAGTCAGCTAAACTGAATCAGTTGGCTTATTAGTTAGAACAGTTTCATCAAATACGACATGCATAGTGTGGGGACCTGGAAGCTAATTCATTTCTTAATCATCTTTGGGAATAATTGGATCAATTAACTAAACGGGGTCTAATTTTTTTTTTAAAATACAAGTGTGGAACATATTATAATCAATCTGATATAAACATTCAAAAGTAAAAGTACAAGTCTCGTAAAAATTACATTAATGTCAAACTAGGGCTCAATCACTATACATCAAGTACTGAAACCTATTCTACTTCTGGGTCCGAATCTCCACGCTAAACTATGGTCTCTCATCCTCTTCTCGACCCTCATCCTATCCCACCTGTCGTCATACATACATACAAACACAACAACAGCCGGATAACTCCGGTGAGAATAATATTCCTAGTATAAACAATGTATACATGCAATCATATAAAAATATATATAAAAGCATATAACAGTTATCAACAACATGTATCAAATATGAAAGCATGAAATGATATAAAACTGTAAATAAAACTCATATTTCTGACTCGACTCTGATCTAGTCTAGTCTAGGGATCCCGGTTCCCGGACGTTGGCACTCTATATCGAATCTCTGCAATAGAAGTCGATCTACTCCTAAGCAACATCGATTAACCAAACATCCAATGTCTAGGCACCTCTGCCCAATACTTTGCACCTCTGCCAATGACTCGTTCTCAATATCTATCTTCTATTCTCTGCTTTCTATAAGTCAATAGAATAAGCATATACATTCAAGTAACACAAAGGTATTAACACAATAACAAACAAGTATGTGGTTTGGGAAACTCAAGTCAAATCTAACTCGAGTCGTATCTCTCGTTTAACATTGATTTATACCTTTCTTTTGTCGGGTTTCGGCTTTGTTCTGTCTTTGAAATCTTCAATACCAGTCTGGCATAACATATTCGAGGAATACAATATCAACATATACTACAATCAATACCATATATAATCAGAACTCAATCTAATTCTGTTTCGACGGCATAACATCAAAATCTTGAAATACCCGTAATACAAAATCAGTATATACCAATCCCAATAACTCATAATCAATCAACAAACACAATCTGATACCAAATCTGTATAATATCAGTCAAATAAATCTGAAAAATCATTAAAATTCCATACGGTATCCGTTCTTAAATCTGGTTTCGATTATACAATGTTTAATATATCAGAAACATTATATATTAATCATATCTGATTCCTTCAATACCATATTTTCAAACCATAACAAAACATAAGAAAACTTACATCCTTTCGAAGCCTGTAACGAGAGGAACACGGTACTGAACTCGGATTCAAATTCTAACGGTCGGATTTTACACAAGATTCAAATCTAAAATATAAAATCTTGAAGCTTTCTCCTGAAGCGTTCCTCGGATTGTTGCTGCTGAATCTCAAGGGAAATGAAGGAATTTACATTTAACTTGCATGGTGAAGATACGTGGCACAACTCTTTGAGCTGCACGTCTCACGCATATGCGTGACCTCTCTTGGCGCATATGCGCGAGACCTACCGTCTCATCGCATCACTCTTCAAGTAGAATCTCAAGGGAAATGAAGGAATTTACATTTAACTTGCATGGTGAAGATACGTGGCACAAATCTTTGAGCTGCACGTCTCGCGCATATGCGTGACCTCCCTTGGCGCATATGCGCGAGACCTACTGTCTCATCGTATCATTCTTCCAGTACTCGCACATATGCGCGCCCTCTCTTCGCGCATATGCGCGAGGTTCTCTGTCTGTCTCGCGCATATGCGTTCATCGGTGTCGCGCATATGCACGAGGTGTTCTGTCCTCCCACATCACATATCACACACTACCTCGAATCGTGCCTTGTAATGATCCTTCAATAATCACATCATTTCATAATCAATAATCTCGGTTGAACTGAATATAAAATCTCGGGCATTACATTTCTCCCCCCCTAAAATACTATTTCATCCCCGAAATCACAGGCAATCAAATCATATACAATAAGAATTGTATAACAGAAGCTAAACAGAAAATTCACATCAATGAAATAACTATGGGAATTTCTGCCTCATGTCTGATTTAGTTTCCCAAGTAGCTTCTTCAATGCCATGATGACTCCACTGAACTTTCACAAGCGGAATAGTCTTCGTTATGAATTGCTTTTCTTTACGATCAATAATCTGGATCGACTTTTCAAAATAACTCAGAGTCTCATCTAGTTCTGTCTCGTCTTGCTGAAGAATACGTGAAGAATCAGGAAGATACTTCCGTAATAATGATACATGAAAGACATCATGTATTCCAGATAAATAATGCGGTAATGCGAGTCGATAAGCACGGTCACCTATCTTCTACAGAATCTCGTATAGCCCAATATATCGAGGGGACAATTTCTCTTTCTTGCCAAATCTGACGACGCCTCTGAAAGGAGAAATCTTCATAAATACTCTGTCTCCTGCCTCAAATACTAGAGGTCGTCGACGAACATTGGCCTATTTGACCTGTCTGTCTTGAGCTGTCTTCATTCTCTTTTGAATCAACTTCACTTTCTCTGTCATCTCTTGAATCATATCAGGTCCAATCTCAGGTACCTCAAAAATATCATCCCAGTAAAGAGGGGATCTGTACTTCTTGCCATACAACGCTTCAAATGGAGCCATCTCTATACTCATTTGATAGTTGTTGTACGAAAACTCATAAAGTGGCAAAGAATCTTGCCAATTAGTGCCAAAATCTAGCACTACAGCTCTAAGCATATCCTCTAGTGTTTGAATAGTCCGTTCTGACTGTCCGTCTGTTTGAGGATGATATGCGGTACTCAGATGTAACTTCGTACCTAGAGCCTGTTGTAAAATGTGCCAAAAGTGCGAAGTAAACTGAGAATCACAATCTGTTACAATGGACTTTGGCACTCCGTGCAATCTGTCCACTTATCTGACATAAATATATGCCAGCTGGTCATGTCTGTACTTCATCTTGTACGGAATAAAACATGCTGATTTTGTCAATCTATCAATAACGACCCAAATCGTATCACAATCTCGGGAGGAACGTGGTAGCTTCGTCACAAAATCCATAGAAATGTGATCTTATTTCCACTCTGGAATGGATAAGCTCTGCAACAGACCTCTTGGTTTTTTTCTTTCGGCTTTCACGTTTTGGCAATTCAGACATTTGGATACAAATTCGGAAATGTCTGCTTTCATTTGTTTCCACCAGAACTGTTTCTTCAAATCATTATACAATTTTCTGCCACCAGGTTGAATACTGAATCGACTACTATGCGCTTCTTACAATATCTGTCGTTTCAAATCTGAAACATCTGGCACAACAAGACTATTATTCACATATAATACACTGTCACGAACCTGATACTCTAATTGATGTCTTGCTCTGACCATCAGAATCGAGTTCTGAACGTTCTGATCAACTTTCTGAGCCGCTTTAATTCTCAAAATCAGCTCTGGTTCGACTTGAACAGCACAAAGTCGCACCGGTTTACAATCTGCTTCAAATACTAATCCAGAAAAACAGCAATCCTCAATCAAATTTGAAACACCAATCGTCGATAAGTATAAAGAACATACCTTTCGACTCAGTGCATCAGCTGCTGCATTCGACTTTCCCGGATAGTACTTGATTTCACAATCAAAATCTTTTAACAAATCAAGCCATCTTCGCTGCCTCATATTCAATTCAGACTGTGAAAACAGATATTTCAGAATCTTGTGATCTGAATAAATCTCAAATTTCTCACCGTATAGATAGTGTCGCCAAATCATTAAAGCAAATACAATGGCTGCCAATTCAAGATCATGAATTGGGTAGCGAGCCTCATGTGACTTCAATTGTCTCGAGGCATAGGCAATGACATGTCCCCGCTGCATCAAAACACAACCTAGTCCTCTGTGAGAAGCATCACAATAAACAAAAAAATCACCAGTACCTGATGGAATAGTCAACACCAGAGCACTGGTTAACCTCTTCTTCAATTCTAAGAAACTGGACTCACACTCCTCTGACAAAACAAACGGAGTATTCTTCTGAGTCAGGTGCGTATTCGGCTTAGCAATACTGGAAAAATCTTTAATAAATCGTCGATAATAGCCTGCTAAACCCATAAAACTGCGTATCTCTGGCACTGATATTGGTCTAGGCCAACTGATCACGACCTCAACTTTGCTAGGATCGACAAAAATATTGTCTCCAGATATAATGTGACCCAGAAATACAACCTGTCTCAGCCAAAACTCACATTTCGATAATTTGGCATACAGTTTCTCAGCCCTCAGAGTTCTCAATACAATCCTCAAATCTTCAGCATGATCAATCATATTCTTCGAATAAATCAAAATATCATCGATAAAAATAATCACAAAATCATCAAGGTACTTCTGAAATACATGGTTTATCAGACACATAAATACAGCTGGAGCGTTTGTTAAACCAAACGGCATGACTATAAACTCATAATGGCCATACCTGGTTCTTAATGTTGTCTTCGATATATCAGAATCTTTGACTCTCAGCTGATGATATCCAGATCTCAGATCAATCTTGGAATACACAGAAGAACCCTGCAACTGATCAAATAAATCATCGATACGAGGCAAAGGGTATTTTTTCTTTACCGTAGCCTTGTTCAGTTGCTGGTAGTCAATACAGAGTCTCATTGAACCGTCCTTGTGGGGACCCGGGCGCTAATCATCTTCTTAATCATTTTTGGGATTTAATTATCAGTTAAGATAAACAGGGTCTAAAAATTTTTCTTTTTAACTTGCAAATACGGAGAGTAATAGAATCAATCTATTATACAAATCAGTATAAAAATACAAATCTCGTACAACATGCATCTAGTTCAAACTAAGGTTCAACTACTACAATCGAGTAATGAAACCTATCTACATCAAAGTCCGGAATCACCACTCTAAACTCGATCTCTCTTCATCTTCTTGACCCTGATCATGTCCGACCTGTTGTCATGCATACATACAAACAAGACAACAGCCGGATAACTCCGGTGAGAATAAATCCCAGTATAAATTATGTATACATGCGATTGTATAAAAGCATATAAAGCATAAAACGAATGTCATTACATGCATCACAATCTGAAACATGCATCTATATCACTGTAATTAAGAACATGCATTGTACTCTATGAAGCATAATTCATATAAAACAAAAAAACCATGAATCGTAATCTACGAAACATGAATCAATAGAAATCTCTAAATCAACTCTTGACTTGACTCATATCTAATCTAGTCTAGTCTAGGGAACCCGTCTAAATAAGAACGTAACAAGTCTCCCACCTACTAACAACGTTCATGGTGGCGGTACGTTCTTATTTATGGACTTTGGTCTAGTCTGTATCGAATAATCTGTGCTAAGAGCTGCTCTGTCTCTTAAGCATATCGATAGACCAAACGTCCAGTGTCTTGACATCTCTGCCAAAGACTACCTAATCCTATTCTGACAATTAGCAATGGGCCAGTGACTGCTCTGTCATGATCCAACCCCCTTGTCAGTGGCTCAATGCTGCGCTATCTGCTACTCTCTGCATTCTAAGAAAATCAATAAAAGACACATACTATTTCATATAACACAAATGTACGAAAACAATAACATACAACTATGTGGTTTAGGGAAACTCGAGTTAAATCTAACTCAAGTCGATCTACCAGTTCACATCGATTTATACCTTTCTCTTCTCGATCTGACAAAGTCGAAGTGTCGGATTCACGTCTGTCCATCCCCAATCTGGCAATGACAATATCGAATATACTGTGTCAATATACAACTAAATTCAAGACCTGTTCTGCTCGATATTCAAATCAAGACATAATCTAATCAATTTCAGTTATACAACGATACAATCTCAATCTATAAAGACTCTGATTAATATCAATCTACTGATGTTTTAACGGCGGAACAATGAAATCTCAATAACCCCGTCAATCTCGACATCCCAGATAAAATAACAGGGCTCATAATCCTCATCATAAACATCTATCAATTCTGAAATAACAATGTTAAGTAGCATTCTATCAGTCTTCAACTCAATTCAATACATGTACATAGCAATATTATATCTCGGTACATTTCAGTAGCCTAACGGCATCTTATCGGTATACCGGTCAACTCAAACAACAATAATCAAATCTCAACAATGCATAATCGATACCATATCATCACCATAACTCATACTCTTCAACAACATCAACCAACAGACTCAAAATCTGTATAATCATACACATATACACTGGAAAAATCGTAGTACTCGCATACGATATCATTTCTTCGATCCGGTTGCAATTATACGTATCTTGTAATCTCAATAACACATTCTAGAACTCAAATCATAATTCCTCCCATACATAAATTTCGAAACATACTGAAACGTAACAAAACTTACATCCTTTCCAAGCTAGTGTTGAGAGGAACACGAATCTAACTTCGGAAATAAATTCGGATGAATAAATCTTGCACAATATAATTTCTAAGCTTGGATGCAACTCTAAGAATTTTCAGAATGTTGCTCTCGTCCTTGCTGCTGAAACTTGAGGAAATGAAGACACATACATCATATATGCATCGCAAGGGAAAGTGTCTTATTTTTCACTCCACACGTCGCACCGCAGGTGCGCTCATATCCAGACCGCGGGTGCGCTAAGCTTACGTGATCACATCCCAAAATTTCCCGAAGCTTGACCGCGGGTGCGGTATCATTTTTACCGCGGGTGCGGTGCCATTTCAATCGCAGGTGTGGTCACCTTACTGTAAAAATATCACACCCTACTGCCACTCAACTGCGGGTGCGGTCAATCATGGTAGCGCAGGTGCAGTCTTTCATCATTAATTCACTTCATAATGTCGTGCTACCAACTTAAAATTCTCGGGCATTACAGTCCTTCTTTCTCACAAACAATACTGGAGCACCCCAAGGAGAAACACTCGGTCTGATGTATCCCTTGGCCAATAATTCTTCTAACTGATCTTTCAACTCTTTCAATTCAGTTGGTGCCATTCTGTATGGAGCTCTAGAAATAGGAACCGTACCTGGTACCAATTCAATCCTGAAGTCTATCTCTCTAGCTGGAGGTAAACCCGGAATCTCATATGGGAAGACATCAGAAAACTCACATACCACTGGTAGGTCTGCCAATGATGGGCTCGATTTCAGTACGTCTACTGAATACACAAGGAATCCCTCTGCTTCTTTCTGTAATAATCGAGTCATAGATAACGCAGATATCAAAGGAATTCTGGATCTAGAACCCTTACCGTAAAATTTCAATTCATCAATCATATCAGGTCTGAATCTCACAATCTTATGGAAAAAATCTACGGTAGCTCTGTACGTGGTCAGTATATCAATACCGTTAATACAGTAAAAATCAGACAACCCAAGTACAATACAATCTAACTCAATCTCATGCCCGTCATACTGTAGTATACAATGTTTCAATGAATTCAATGATATCAAACCTATCCACAAAGGAGAAGAGATAGATACTACAACAGATAATGACTCAATAGGCAAAGCATGTATCAATGCAAATCTCTCAGATATAAAAGTATGGGATGCACCTGTATCTATCAATACATAAGCAGGGTAACCACAAAGAGAACAGTTGCCTGCAACAACATCATCTGGTGCTTCATGTGCCTGTTCTTCAGTCAAAGCAAACACTCTGGCCTGCTCTCAGAGAGGCTAGCTAACTTTCAATCTTTCTCTTGGCCTTGGCTGTGAGTGAGTGGGTGCGGACTGGACTGAGTGAATAGCAGATGATCGTCTATCAGGCTGTGTCACTGATCCATATGATTCAGCTGCCTGGGATCTTTGGGAACCTCTATGTGTACAGACTCTAGCAAAATGTCCCTGCAATCACTACAACAAAAAAGGCGAAAGACAACGGTTTTTAACCGTTGTTGTAGGTCAAAAAAACTGTTGTTAAAACCCCTGTGGTTAAATGGTAAGCTCAAAGACAACGGTGAAAACTGTTGTCGTAGACATCAAAGACGACGGTGAAAAACTGTTGTCGTAGGTCTTGTAAAACCGTTGTTAAAGGCCCTGTGGTTAAAGGGTGCGCTCAAAGACAACGGTGAAAAATCGTTGTCGAAGACGTATAAAGACGACGGTGAAAAACCGTTGTCGTAGCAGTTGAAAATTGTTGTAAAAACAAACTTTTGCGACGGTTTGTCAAAACTATTCCGTCGCTAATAGCGACTGTTTTTAAATGCCCGTCGCACATTAGCAACGGTCTTTATTATGGTAACCGTCGCTAATAGCGACTGTTGCGACTTTGATTGTTGCACTCCCAAGAGCAGGTTGTCCACAAGTAATATAATTCGGTGAGTCCGAATATCGTATCCACAGAGAAGCTAAGGTAATTACAAGTCCACTACAATGTCTTTTTGTTTTGTTTTTGTTTTTGTTTCTTTTTAATTTTAATTGTTTGAATATTTAATGGGTAAATTTTAATTGTTCAAATTTTAATTTAAGTTGTTGAGATTAAAGGATCCACTCTTGGTATTTTAATAAAGTTAACATTAACGAACAATATTGAAATCCACTTAATAAAATGGTTCCAATATATTAAATAATCATATTTATATTATGTTATAAATTATTATCTCATAAATATATAATATATACCAAAACTTATAAATGTGGTCAAGTATTTATTGTGCTATATATATATTTGTAAACACTAAATCAAGGTTCCCACTTTAAATGGTTGGTAAAACCAAACTAACATTTAAATGGTACCAAGAAAATATTATTATGATATATTTATATATAGTAAATCAAGGAACCCAAGTTAAATGGTTGGTAAAACCAAACTAACATTTAAATGGTTCCAATAATTTAATATTATAATATATTTATATATAATAAATCAAGGCATCCACTTTAAATGATTGGTAATACCAAACTAACATTTAAATGGTTCCAAGAATTTAGTGTAACATATAGCAACAATAAATCAAAACTCCCACTTATAAGTAGGGTATAAAAATGCTTAAAGAAATAAATATAATATAAACAATAAATAATGATTAAATAATATAAAACATAGATTCTTACCTTTTAATAACCTTATTATCATGCCAAGAGTTTCACCTTATCATCTTAACTTTAGGAAGTTAGCTATTCATTATTCAAAGTGTAAAACTTTCAATATGAAATTAACATGCTAATTATATTTAAATGAATAAATAAAGGAAAAATATAGAGAGAAATATTATGAACTCAAAGGTTTGTTCATAGAATGAGGGATATCTCAATACATTACAATGCACCCCTATTTATAGCCAAATTTGGGGAGACAACTACAAATAAAATATTATTTTTTACACATAAGTCTTCATTGGTGTTCCAAGAAATTAATATTATATTGCACATCACTTTTGAAAATCTTCTTCTCCGAATTTGCTTCTTAACATAAAAAGAAACATGTGGATAATTGAGTTGTCTAGTTGTGGTATTTTTTTCAGAATATTTGACCAAGTAATTTGAGAGATATGGTCAAAATACTAGAGCATTGTAAAACTGCCACTCCTTTGGTAACTTTCTTTGTTGCTTAATTTGATCCCAATTGTGAGAGGATTTTTATCTCATGCTTGTCAACAATATTGTAGATATTATAATCAACTTTCTACAGGTCCAAGAATCATCTTAATCCCATTTGCAACGCCAAGGTTATTCTTGTTTTATCGAACCTGTAAAAAATAGTAAAAAATTATAATTACACACAACTTATATTTTATACAATTTATTATAAAACATGTAATATTTAAACATTTAATAAAACAAAAACTATATATTTATATTATAAAACATTTAATTAATGTACAATTTTTTATCTTTATCACACTCCCCAACCAGCTTATTGCTAGTCCCTAGCAATTTAAGCGTTAATAGCAATACAAAACATATTGATTAATTTAAATAGAAATGTAATCAAAACTATCTAAGTGTTAAAATTAAATTTGAAAACTGTCAAAGTTATATCAAGATCATCATAATTATAATTTGTGAAATAATTGGAGATGATCAATTCAAAGCTTATTTCAGGTAGTTAAATGTATACGGCCTTTAGAAATTCCTAGTAAGAGTCTCAACTCCAAATCCTCACAGGTTAATAAATGTTTCAAATTTATGGCCACGATTTTCTCATGGAGTTGGAATACAGATAAATGGTTTATAGAATGCAGACAGACAAAAGAGCCAAACTAATCAAAAGATAGAAAATCCATTGATTCAAAATCTAGTTGTTCTTATTATAAATTTTTTTCCCTGATATTTTTTTTTATTATTTTTTTTTCATAACATCATGGAATCAGACTAAGTTTATGCTTCTTGACCACATATTTATTTAATTTGTACAATAATTTTCTCTCTCTCTCTTTTTTTCTTATGAGAGATATATGGGTCGTAGCATATAACTTAAAAATTACATAGATCTTCAATATCTTTCTTTTTTTTTCTCCTCTTTTTTTTTCAGGAAATATCATTTTTTTTTTCAAAATAAGAACTCAAGATCTAAACAATAGATAGTCTCTCTCATGATCAATAAAGGCTCGAAAGCTGTTTTCTCAGTCCTCTCCACTCACTCACAAAATATGTGTGAGTTTAAAATTTTAGGCACTCTTATAAGGTATATCTTGGGCCATATACTTTAATACCTAATTTTATCACAATGGTTAATCACTCAAAGAGATTTCATAAATCATATTTTTATATTGATCAGAATATTAAAAATGACCTTTTTTCAAATAAAAATTTAAACATTCTTAAATAGATTAATACATGTTCTAATTTAAATCTTTCAAATATGTAAAGTATGACATTTTTGCAAAAATTACTAAGATACAAACAATAAACATGGTTTTATTTTAAAATAATATTTAATTTTTTTTTAAATTTGTTTTTTTTTAAATTTGTTCTCCCACCAATCAGAATATGACATTGTCCCTAATGTCAAAATAGCTATTGATAATGAGTACATAATAAAAGAGATATCTCCTGGAATTTTATTGAAGATAACAAACTGAAACAAACACAAACCAATCCACGACGTTTGAATCAATGATCCAACTTCCTTTTCTTACTCCTTGATTGCGACCAATTGATATTTTCTATCATCGGATCAGGCTTATGAACAAAAGCTTCCAAATCATCAATTAATTGGTCGGCAGTCGAAGCACAGATGAGCATCCGTCATGAATTTTCTGAAATGAAATTCTGTTCCACAGCTTTATCAAGAAATGTCAACAAACTGTCATAATAATTATTGATATTCAACAAGCCCACAGGTTTATTATGGATATTAAGTTGTGCCCAAGAAATAGTGTGAAAAATTTCTTCTAATGTACCAAAACCACCTGGTAGTGCGATAAAAGCATAAGAATTTTCAATCATTTTGGTGATTCTTTCATACATAGAAGAAACTTTTAATTCTTCCCCAATCGTAACACCTGTAATATTTCTTTCAGCTAAAGCTGTAGGAATAATACCCAAAACCTGACTACCTCCAAGATGAGCAGATGTTGAAACAGATCTCATTAACCCAATATTACCTCCCCCATATATCAAGTGAATTTTTCTCTCAGCCAATATCTTTCCAAGATTATTCGTTGCTTCTACAAACACTTCATTTTTTCCAGGAATCGACCCACAAAATACACAAATATTTTTCAATGTTTGTGCAGAGGATCCAGCCATGTTTTTACTTTCTTTTTTTTTTCTGCGAAAAATACAGAGAAATATGAGAGATTTTATAGGGGTAATATGTTATCATGACAAAACTATGGGTCACAGCTGTAAACAGAATAAATAGTGAAAACAATAATGACACACATGCATATAAACAGTAGTGTGATTGTGGCTCACAATTTTCCTCTGGTTTTACGTCCAGAAACGGCTTCAACGCCTTCTATGAGTCGAGGATATGCTTCCCATCCAATTTTCTTATAAATTGGCAAACATGGTCTTTTTTAGTCAGATTCCCAAGACTATGACGCTCATCTTGAAATTGTTTCCATAAACGGAGAAGTTCAATATGCACATGTCCACTAGAATGCGTCTCAAGAGTCAATAAGATGTTATCTAAAGACTCCTTACTCAGCCCATTCTTAATGAAATCAATTTTATCTTCTCTATTATTGGAAACACATCCCAAAGATCTGCATCGTTTGTCACAAGTCCATCTTGCACACTTATGACAAACCCCTAAACTTTTGGCCCTTCGTTTTTTTGCATAAGTGCTTTTTCCTAATCCAGGCAAATACCGAATGAGCAATGATTGTATAACTTCTCCTCCTAATCGGACCTTAGCTTCAATTACAAGACGAATATCTTCTGGAATTCCTTTTTGCATTAGCAATCTCAATCTTTCACACCTTCCTATATAAATTTTTCTTAGAACACTTTCAGAAACAGAGGGAAAATATTTACAAATTTTTGAGAGAATTTCATCCATTTTGAAAAGAAAAGAAATGATTTTTTTTATTTTTGTATCAGCAATTGTGGGAAACTGATTTAACCGACTATGAGAGTCACGGAGGTCCGTTATCCGCCATTTAACGGGGAAAATAAAAAGATTAAGGAAACCTGAAATAAAAACAAACAAAATTAAATGCAACATAAAAATTTAAGGATCAGAAAGAGAAATAAACTCTTCTTGAAAGATTTCATTTTCCAAAAATGGTTTAAGCATTTGTCCATTCACTTTAAAAACATCACCATTTTTAGGATTTTCAATATCCACAGCTCCATAAGGATACACATGCTTTACAACATATGGGCTTGTCCATCTTGATCGTAATTTTCCTGGGAATATGTGAAGTCGAGAATTATAAAGCAAAACTTTTTTACCAATCTCAAAAGATTTTCTAAGAATTGTTTTATCATGAAATGATTTGATTTTTGCTTTATAATGAATTCTCATACGCGTCATTTCTGAGTTCATCAAGTTCATTAAGTTGCAATTTACGCAATTTGTTGGCATCATCCATGCTTGAATTTAAAGTTTTGATCGCCCAATAAGCTTTATGTTCCAATTCCACAGGCAAATGACAATGTTTTCCATAAATCAACCTATAGGGAGACATATTCAATGATGTTTTAAAAGCTGTTTGATATGCCCAAAGTGCATCATTAAGTCGCAGAGACCAATCTTTTCTATTTGAGTTAACAGTTTTTTCCAAAATTTGTTTTATCTCCCTATTAGCTAATTCAACTTGTCCATTTGTTTGGGGATGATAAGGAGTAGTTAATTTATGAGTAATACCATATTTTTTCATTAATGAAGCAAATGGTTTATTAACAAAGTGAGTTCCCCCATCACTTATCATGGCTCGAGGAATTCCAGATCTACTAAAAATATTTTCTTTTAAAAATTTGATGAGGATTTTATGATCATTTGTTCGACATGGAATTGCCTCTATCCATTTGGAAACATAATCAACTGCAACTAAAATATACAAGTATCCAAACGACGGTGGAAAAGGTCCCATAAAATCAATTCTCCAACAGTCAAAGATTTCAATTTCAATGATAGGATTTAAAGGCATCATGTTTCTTTTTGAAATTGCACCCAATTTTTGACAATTTTCACAGATCTTGCAGATTTCGTGGGTGTCTTTAAACAAAGTGGGCCAATAAAATCCACACTGCAGGATTTTTGCAGCTGTTTTCTTTAAAGAAAAATGTCCTCAGCATGCTTCTGAATGACAAAATTTAATGACACTACTTACCTCATTGTCGGGTATGCAACGTCGAAAAATTTGATCTGGACAGTACTTGAACATATACGGATCATCCCAATAAAAGTTTTTTACCTCATTCAAAAATTTTCTCTTATCTTGGGAACTCCATTGCGGTGGCATTTTTCCTGTCACAAGAAAATTTACTATATTAGCAAACCAAGGTGTAGTAGTTACTGAAAATAGATGTTCATCAGGAAAATTATCGTTAATTGGTGTCATTTCACAAGATGATCCTGTTACTAGTCTCGATAAATGATCGGCTACGACATTCTCGGTTCCTTTTTTATCTTTGATCACAATGTCAAATTCTTGGAGCAACAAAATCCATCGTATCAGTCGTGGTTTTGCATCCTGTTTCGTCAACAAATATCTAATAGCAGAATGATCAGTAAACACAATAGTCGTTGATCCAATCAAATAAGAACGAAATTTATCTAATGCAAATATTACAGCAAGTAGTTCTTTTTCAGTTGTGGAGTAATTCATTTAAGCATTGTTTAATGTTCTACTTGCATTATATATCACATAAGGATTACCGTTTCTTCTTTAACCCAGTACTGCACCGACTGCATAATCACTTGCGTCACACTTGATTTCAAATGGTAAAGACCAATCAGGAGGTTGCATGATAGGAGCTGATGTTAAATGTCGAATGATTTTATCAAAAGCATTTTGACATTCTTGAGTCCACTCAAATGCACTGTCTTTTGTTAAGAGGTTACAAATGGGTTTAGAGATTAAACTAAAGTCCTTTACAAACCTCCTATAAAATCCAGCATGTCCCAAAAATGAGCGAATTTCTTTATTGGTTTTTGGAGGGGGTAAATTTGCAATGACATCCACTTTGGCTTTATCAACTTCAATTCCATGAGATGACACGACATGTCCCAGAACAATCCCAGAAGTAATCATGTAATGACATTTTTCCCAATTTAAAATAAGACCTTTTTCCTCGCATCTTTTTAAAACGTTTTCTAAATTTTCAAGACAATTATCAAATGTATTCCCAAAGACAGTTAAATCATCCATGAAAATTTCCAAACAATTTTCAACCATGTCGCAAAAAATGCTTAGCATACATCTTTGAAATTTTGATGGGGCATTGCATAAACCAAATGGCATCCTTCTGAATGCAAATGTTCCAAAAGGACATGTGAATGTAGTTTTTTCTTGATCTTCAAGTGCAATGGGAATTTGATAATAGCCTGAATATCCATCAAGAAAACTGTAGTATGGATGACCTGCTACTCTTTCTAAAATTTGATCCAAAAATGGTAATGGAAAATGATCTTTTCTAGTGGCGTCATTTAATTTTCTATAATCAATACACATCCGCCAACTAGATGGGACTCGACTTGTTAACAATTCACCTTTTTCATTTTTTATCACTGTGATGCCAGATTTTTTGGAACTACTTGTGTTGGGCTTACCCACTTACTATCAGAAATAGGGTAGATAATCCCAAATCAAGTAGTTTGAGAACTTTAGTTTTCACAACATCTTTCATGTGTGGATTTAATCTCCTTATTGGTTGTTGAGATGTTTTTGCATTTTCTTCTAAGTGAATTTTGTGAGTGCAAATTAGTGGATTAATGCCCTTGAGATCTTTTTGTGTCCACCCGATTGCATTTTTATGTCTTTTAAGCATATCAACTAATTTACCTTCTTGATCACTTTCTAGTTTGGAAGAAATTACCACCGGATATGTTTCATCTTCTCCAAGAAATGCATACTTCAATTCTTCTGGCAAGGGTTTTAACTCCAATATTGGTGGTTCGTCTTTGTTCTCATATTTTGCATCAAATTATTTCTCTGATCCTGGTAACGAGTGATACCTGATAAAATCATCAAGATCAATTTCAATATTTTCTTTAACAGTTTCAATTGAACAAATATCTAATTGGTCACGAGTACTCCCTTCTTGAATGTTTTCTTCCACAAGAGTTTCAATAAGATTTTCATCTTCACTTTCATCTCCTTTGTCATGTGGTTGCTTACAAAGATTAAAAACATTGAGCTCAAATGTCATGTTACCAAATGACAACTTCATTATTTAATTCCTGCAATTTATAAGAGCATTAGAAGTTGCTAAAAATGGACGACCTAGAATTACAGGAATTGCATTACAAGCTTCGATAGGTTGTGTATCTAAAACAATGAAATCGACAGGATATACAAAGTTATCAACTTGGACCAACACGTCTTCTACCATACCTCTTGGCACTTTAACAGATATATCGGCAAGTAAAAGTGTTACCGAAGTAGATTTTAACTCGCCTAGATTGAGTTCTTGATAAACTGAATATGGAAGTAAATTAACACTAGCTCCAAGATCAAGCAAGGCTTTTTTAATCTTTCGTTCTCCAATAATACATGAAATAGTAGGACAACCAGGGTCTTTGTATTTCAAAGTATTATTATTTTGAATGATTGCACTTACTTGTTCGGCTAAAAATGCTTTCTTTTTCACATTCAATTTTCTTTTCACAGTGCACAAGTCTTACAAAAATTTGGCAAATGATGGTACCTGTTTTAGTGCATCTAATAAAGGAATATTAACTTTTACTTGTTTAAAAATATCATATATATCAGAATTCAATTTGATTCTTTTGTATTTTTCAATGCATGAGGGAATGGTGGTGACACTGTCTGTTGAACCTCCTCTTCGGATGTTATGGGTTCCACTTCCTTACCCTTTGAAGTTGATATATCATCATCTTCACAAGGTTCAAGAATGGATTTTTCCACAACCTTACCACTTCGAAGGGTAATAACAGATTTTACCTGATCCATCGGTTGAGTTCCAGAAGTTCCAGTTTGTGAATGATGATCCTTGGGATTAGGCAGAGGTTGTGAAGGAAATTTACCTTTTTCATGAACATTAAGTGCAGATGCAAATTTAGCAAGAGTATCTTTCAAATCTGTCATGGTTTGAGCAGTTTGAGTATTGATAGACTCTTGCTTTGCAATGAAAGAATTCAATAAATCTTCCAAATTCCTTTTAGGTGGAGGAACATAAGGTGCATAATTTTGAAAATTTTGTTGATTTTGAAAATTTGGTTGCGGAAATTGTGCAACATTATCATTCCTCCAACTAAAATTTGGATGATTTCGCCAACAAGGATTGTAATTTTGAGAAAATGGTTCAAAATTTGGCCTTTTGAAATTATTCAAAACATTGACTTGTTCATGGAGACATTCTTTAAAAGAGGGTAAAGTGGGACAATCTTTTGTAAAATGATCACTTGTATCACATATGTGACACGCAATTTCTTGAACAGATTTTAATTGACCATTCTTTTTCAATTCAAGTACCTCAACTTTTCTTGCCAAATAGGTAAATCTAGCTTGAAGATCATGTTCATCTTTGAGAGTGTACATACCTCCACCTGATGTAGGAGATTGAATCTTGTTTGATGGTTCAATTGTACCTATAGTATCCCAATTTTGATCATTTTCAGCTAATGAATCGAGATACTCAATTGCTTCGTTTGGATCTTTATCTTCAAATGTTCCATTACACATAAATTCAACCATTTTCCTATCTTTAGGTGTTAAGCCTTCATAAAATTGAGAAACAACTCTCCAAATTTCAAAACCATGATGTGGACAAAGATTAAGCAATTCTTTGTATCTATCCCAACACTGATAAAAAATTTCTCCTTGTTTTTGAGTGAAAGTGATGATTTGCCTTTTGAAAGAATTTGTTCTATGAGATTGAAAAAACTTTTTCAAAAATTGTTGTTGCAATTCATCCCAAGTTCGAATGGATCCCGATCTAAGATTTTGTAGCCAAGTTTTAGCTTTATCTTTTAAAGAAAAAGGAAAAAGCTTAAGTCGAATGGTGTTCATGCTACAATTTAGATCATTATATGTGTTGCACACTTCTTCAAACTCTCGTAAATGCATGTATGGATTTTCAGAATCTAAGCTATGAAAGTTGGGTAAAATTTGGATAATACCAGGCTTAAAATTGAAATGAGATGCATCAGGGGGAAAAACTAGACATGAAGGTGCACTAGTACGTGTAGGATTCATGTGATCTCTAAGTGTTCTTCGTCTATCATGATCATGTTGAGATTGAATTTCATCTTCATTTTCTTGGATGGGTTCCTCCACCATGTTTTGTAAAAATAAAGGGTTATTTCGAATTAGTCGACCACTAAGTGTACGTGACCAAATGCTCATGCAAATGTAAATGTAAAAGAATAAAAACACACAAAAGCAATAAAAATTCAAATAAAGAAAAATAAACTATAAACAAAATTAAATAGACTTGAAATTAAATTATACTTCCCCGGCAACGGCGTCAAAAACTTGTTGCGACTTTGATTGTTGCACTCCCAAGAGCAGGTTGTCCACAAGTAATATAATTCGGTGAGTCCGAATATCGTATCCACAGAGAAGCTAAGGTAATTACAAGTCCACTACAATGTCTTTTTGTTTTGTTTTGTTTTTGTTTCTTTTTAATTTTAATTGTTTGAATATTTAATGGGTAAATTTTAATTGTTCAAATTTTAATTTAAGTAGTTGAGATTAAAGTATCCACTCTTCGTATTTTAATAAAGTTAACATTAACGAACAATATTGAAATCCACTTAATAAAATGGTTCCAATATATTAAATAATCATATTTATATTATTTTATAAATTATTATCTCATAAATATATAATATATACCAAAACTTATAAATGTGGTCAAGTATTTATTGTGATATATATATATTTGTAAACACAAAATCAAGGTTCCCACTTTAAATGGTTGGTAAAACCAAACTAACATTTAAATGGTACCAAGAAAATATTATTATGATATATTTATACATAGTAAATCAAGGAATCCGAGTTAAATGGTTGGTAAAACCAAACTAACATTTAAATGGTTACAAGAATTTAATATTATAATATATTTATATATAATAAATCAAGGCATCCACTTTAAATGGTTGGTAATACCAAACTAACATTTAAATGGTTCCAAGAATTTAGTGTAACATATAGCAACAATAAATCAAAACTCCCACTTATAAGTAGGGTATAAAAATGCTTAAAGAAATAAATATAACATAAACAATAAATAATGATTAAATAATATAAAACATAGATTCTTACCTTTTAATAACCTTATTATCATGCCAAGAGTTTCACCTTATCATCTCAACTTTAGGAAGTTAGCTATTCATTATTCAAAGTGTAAAACTTTGAATATGAAATTAACATGCTAATTATATTTAAATGAAGAAATAAAGGAAAAATATAGAGAGAAATATTATGAACTCAAAGGTTTGTTCATAGAATGAGGGATATCTCAATACATTACAATGCACCCCTATTTATAGCAAAATTTGGGGAGACAACTACAAATAAAATATTATTTTTTACACATAAGTCTTCATTGGTGTTCCAAGAAATTAATATTATATTACACATCACTTTTGAAAATCTTCTTCTCCGAATTTGCTTCTTCACATAAAAAGAAACATGTGGATAATTGAGTTGTCTAGTTGTGGTCTTTTTTTCAGAATATTTGACCAAGTAATTTGAGAGATATGGTCAAAATACTAGAGCATGGTAAAACTTCCACTCCTTTGGTAACTTTCTTTGTTGCTTAATTTGATCCCAATTGTGAGATGATTTTTATCTCATGCTTGTCAACAATATTGTAGATATTATAATCAACTTTCTACAGGTCCAAGAATCATCTTAATCCCATTTGCAACGCCAAGGTTATTCTTGTTTTATCGAACCTGTAAAAAATAGTAAAAACTTATAATTACACACAACTTATATTTTATACAATTTATTATAAAACATGTACTATTTAAACATTTAATAAAACAAAAACTATATATTTATATTATAAAACATTTAATTAATGTACAATTTTTTATCTTTATCAGCGACATACGAAGCTCCCTTCTGTCTAATCAGGCCTGCTTCGGCTCCCTTTGCTCTGTTCAACGCATCGGCAAAGTTATTCGGTCTCCCGGTGTTCACCAATGTAAAGATCTCAGGATTCAGCCCATTGATGGACTGATCAGCAACAGCTTCGTCATTCTCAGCCACATGTGGAGCAAAACGCAATAAGGTAGAGAACTTGGCCATATATTCTTCAATGTTCAACTGACCCTGTCTCAAATTAGTAAACTTTACTCCTTTGTCTTTCATGTACGATACTGGAAAAAATCTTTGATAAAACTCAGTCTTAAAGATGTCCAAGTAATAGTCGAACCTCGATGCTCCAAAGCCCTCTTTGTCGCAACATCATGCAACTGGTGCCCAATCAGTCTGACTCGGCGTTCATCAATGTAATCTAATAAATCAAACATCATCTCAATGTAATCTAACCAACTCTCACAATCAACAAAAGTCTCAGTGCTTTTCAGAGTTGGCGGTTTAAACGACTGAAACCTCTTCAGCAGTGTTTCCATTGGTGTTGCTGTCACATCCATCGGATTAGAAGAGGTACTACCCTGTTCTGGTATTTTTCGAGGAGGCATATCTGATTATCAAAAGGGTTAGCAATCAAATCTGACAAATCTGTCTCAGTCCCTTTCTGATCATCTTACCTCAGATCAAGAATCGGTTCTGATTCATTCTCATAAATACATATTTCCAATCAAATCAGATAATCAGGTAAACATGTATTAAAGCAGTAGAACATGCTATCATCACAAAAGCAGGAAAGAAAACTCAATCTACCCTGCTCACTCTATTCTATCTAAGTCTAAAGAACCTACTGCTCTGATACCACCTGCTGTGGGGACCCGGACGCTAATTCATTTCTTAATCATCTTTGGGAATAATTGGATCAATTAACTAAACGGGGTCTAATTTTTTTTTTAAATACAAGTGCGGAACATATTATAATCAATCTGATATAAACATTCAAAAGTAAAAGTACAAGTCTCGTACAAATTACATTAATGTCAAACTAGGGTTCAATCACTAAACATCAAGTGCTGAAACCTATTCTACTTCTGGGTCCGAATCTCCACTCTAAACTGTGATCTCTCATCCTCTTCTCGACCCTCATCCTGTCCCACATGTTGTCATGCATAGATACAAACACAACAACAACCGGATAACTCCGGTGAGTATAATATTCCCAGTATAAACCATGTATACATGCAATCATATAAAAACATATATAAAAGCATATAACAGTTATCAACAACATGTATCAAATCTGAAAGCATGAAATGATATAAAATTGTAAATTAAACTCATATCTCTGACCCGAATCTGATCTAGTCTAGTCTAGGGACCCGGTTCCCGGACGTTGGCACATTATATCGAATCTCTACAATAGAATTCAATCTACTCCTAAGAAATATCGATATAACCAAACATCCAATGTCTAGGCACCTCTGCCCAAGACTTGGCACCTCTGCCAATGACTCGTTCTCAATATCTATCTTCTATTCTCTGCTTTTCTATAAGTCAATAGAAAAAACATATACATTTAAGTAATACAAAGGTATTAACACAATAACAAACAAGTATTTGGTTTAGGGAAACTCCAGTCTAATCTAACTCGAGTCGTATCTTCCGTTTAACATTGATTTATACCTTTCTTTTGTCGGGTTTTGGCTCTGTTCTGTCTTTGAAATCTTCAATACCAATCTGGCATAACATATTCAAGGAATACGATATCAACATATACCCCAATCAATACCAGATATAATCAGAACTCAATATAATTCTGTTTTGACGGCATAACATCAAAATCTTGAAATACCCGTAAAACAAAATCAGTATATACCAATCCCAATAACTCATAATCAATCAAAAAACACAATCTGATACCAAATCAGTATAATCTCAATCAAATCAATCTGAAAAATCATAACAATTCCATACGGTATTTGTTCTTCAATCTGGTTTCGATTATACAATGTCTAATATATCAAGAACATTATATATTAATCATATATGATTCCTTCAATACCATATTTTCAAAGCATAACAAACCATAAGAAAACTTACGTCCTTTCGAAGCCTGTATCGAGAGGAACACGGTACAAAACTCGGAATCAAATTCTAACGATCGGATTTTACACAAGATTCAAATCTAAAATATAAAATCTTGAAGCTTTCTTCTGAAGCGTTCCTCGGATTGTTGCTGCTGAATCTCAAGGGAAATGAAGGAATTTACATTTAACTTGCATGGTGAAGATACGTGGCACAACTCTTTGAGCTGCACGTCTCGCGCATATGTGCGAACTCCCTCGACGCATATGCGCGAGACCTCTATCTCGTCTCATCACTCTTCAAGTACTCGCGCATATGCGCGCCCTCTCTTCGATGCGCGAGGTTCTCTGCCTGTCTCGCGAATATGCGCGCATCGGTGTCGCGCATATGCGCGAGGTATTCTATCCTCGCACATCACATATCATACACTATCTCGAATCGTGCCTCGGAATGATCCTTCTATAATCACATCAATTCATAATCAATAATCTCGATTTAACAGAATATAAAATCTCGGGCATTACACATAGACTCTTCAACATTGAGAGTATATTTATTGAATATCCTATAAGCTTTACTAACTGATGAATATCCTAAAAATAATCCTTCATTTGATTTAACATCAAAGTCAGTTAAGTAATTCTTACCATTGTTGTGAATGAAGCATTTGCACCCGAATATTCTAAAGTATGAAACCACATTTTCCTTACCATGTCAAATCTCATTAGGTGTTTTTGAATGATTATTATTAATCATTGATGTGTTCTGATTGTAACGCGCTGTGTTAACTTCTTTTGCCAAAAACCTTTGAGAAATACCAGAATCAACTAGCATGGTTCTTTCTGCCTCTTTAAGAGTTCGATTTCTTTGTTCACCTGCACCATTCTGTTGTGGTGTTCTTGCAGCTGAGAACTCATGCCTCATTCCTAGATTTTCAGGAAATTGAGATAGAGTCTGATTGACAAATTCAGTTCCACGATCGAATCTTATTCTGTCAATCCCATTTTATTTCTCATTTAAAAGTGTTTTGAACAGTTTTATCAGTTGCGAAGCAGTTTGATAATTTGATTTGAGAAAAAATTACCCAATAAATCTTGAGAAATCATCAACAATCACAAGTGTGTATTTCATTCTCCTCAAGCTCATGACTGATATTGGACCAAATAGATCCATATATACTGTAATGTCCCAAAAAATTGAAGATCCACGTGAACCGTATGCATGCAAGTTATCAAATTTCTTATGTATTTTAATGAATTAAATACATGATTATTGCATGGATATGTGTTTTATTTCACAGTTTATTAAGGTTTCATGTATTAGGCCTTTTAGCAGTATTTCACGTTCGAACGAAGATCGGAGAGCAAGGATAATTAAGGAAATTTTTTTTATTAAATAATTATTTTTAAATATTTAATGTATGGTTTAATTATAGAGAATTTTCGAAAATGGTCATATGTAGAGTATTTTTACTCGCCGGGTCATATTTTAAACAGCAGTACACAAATTTTAGCAAGTCGGAGGACTTTTTGAAGGTTCGGGCAATATTTTCAAAAACGTACCTAAACAAAATATTTTACGAGAGTGTTTGTAGCTTGATGGGACTATTTTATTTCATAATGGGCCTAAAATTCTTTTTAATCTCATTATTTTTCATCAAGGGCTCATTAACACTAACTAGTATATGTAACACCCCGAAAATTTAAAAGTCCATGCGAACCACATGCGCAAGTTGTTAAATTCTCTTGTATTTTAATTAAATTTTTTAATTTCATTAATTATATTGTGCATATTTGCATGTTTAAAATATATTTTTCTACATGGTTGCATTAAAATGTATTTTTAAAGGTTATTCGAGTTGCAATCGAACGGAGACCGATGGCTGAAAATTAGAAAATTATTTTTATTAAATAATTGATTTTAATTTTTTAAATTAAGGGTGATGCTTTTTCTTATTTTTGAAAATTAGGGATTTTGAGATGATTTTATACGTCATGACGTAAATTTTATCGGTGTTGGTTTTTCAACAAAAATACAAACTTTTTGGCAACCAGGCTATTAAATCCACAAACTTATTTTTACTAAAACTATTTTAATAATTTAATTAAATCCTAATTAAGATTAATTGTCCTAATTAGTTGGCTTAATAGGCCTAAGCCTTATTTAAGGATTTAATTAGTATATAATATATGTAAATCAACCAAAACTTCACAATTCTCCTACGCCACTTTTCTGAATATTGGCACCTCAAAACCTTTCAATCACACGGCACACAACTTCATTAGTTTGTGAAGAAAAAATCGAGAATTCACAAGGAGAGTTCAAGCCAAAGGTCTTGCTCTGTTCTTCGCCAATCGTCAACGAATAATCGTACGTTTAAAACGCAAAGGCACGCTATATTCTCCTTTTACTCATCATCACACCATAATATGTTTTTATGCATGAAAAAAATATGGAAAACAAGTGAAATTTGGGGTATTTTCGTTTTTGTGTGTCACATTAAATTTCAAGCAAAGTTTTTGATTCCCAGATCATGTTTTTTTATGGTTTAAGGGCTGCCATGATATAGGTATTGATCAAGCATTGTTTTACATGAATTTAGACTCCTAAAACACCACCTAAACACCACACACGAACCAGAACCAATTGGAAAAGCAACATGTTGTCATGGGAAGAATAGGGTTCGGTTTTGGGTCTTCACGGCTGGGCTTGGTTTTGGCTTGGTTCCAGGGCTAGCCAGAACCGTGGGAGAGTCAAGGGAAGAGTCATAGCCATGCTAGGACTCGAGCTAGCTGGCTGGGAGGAGTCCTTGCTAACAAGGACTCTTACCCGAGAGGCATGGGAATGGCGCGCAGGGTTCAGCCAATGCGCAGGGTTGTGGGGCACGGCCTGGGGGTTGAAGGCTGGGATAGAGTGCATCCTAAGTGTCCTAAGTGAGTGCACAGCAGGTTGGTTCAGGGGTTGGGCTCACTGGTAGGGTCTTTGAAACTAGAACAAAGAGTCCTAACAATATGAGGGTTCTCGGCCATGCATGGGTTTGGGGTTGGGGCTTCGGTTTTTGATTTGGTGAGATTTCTAAGGGATCCAAGGGTCCAGTAGGGTGATATAATGAGTTGGTCAGAGTTTGGATCAACATGGTTCGAGGGCGGCTCGAGAAAATCGAAAGATGGCTCGGGGTCGAAGTTTATAAGTCATATTAGGGTTTCTTAACTTAAATAAATTGAAAAACGGCCCACGGGGTTTGAGTCATTGTTCATGAGAGCTAAAATAGTATAAAAAGACTAAATTTTGAATTTATTAATTTTTATTAAAGTTTGGGATTTTTCGGAATTGAAACGCCTTCAAAACGTCTAATTACGAATTAAATAAAAAACCTAGTTTTTAAGCTAAATAAAATTATGAGAATTTTAATTTAAGCTTAAATAATTATTTGGGACATGTTAGAGCCAAGAAATTAAGAAAAAGTCAATAACGATAAATGTCACGTCTAGGAGTAAAACAATCTTTTTACACCTAGAAATTAGTAAACGTAATGGCAGTGTCCTGAATGTTGTTTTACATGTTAATATGATTAGTTTAAATGGTTATGAATTTTTATGAGGTTGATTTTAAATGTTTATGATTTAATATGTCAAAATGTTATTTTAAATGTTTATGATTTTTATATATGTTAAAGGTTTATTTTAAATGGTTACGGATTTTTAATATGTGAAAATGTTTATTTTAAAATGTTTATGGATGTTTATGATTTTAATATGCTAAATTTTGATTTTTAAATGTTCATGAATTTTTATGGATTAATTATTGGACATTTAAAAGATATGTTGCATGCTTGGTTTCAAAAAAATATAAACGATACGTATATGCATGATTTTTTTTAAGTGATGAAAATAAGAAATGTTGAAGGACGTGAAGGGATTGTGACTAATACGATGACATGTTGGAAATATCGTGAGGGTTACAGTCCCAATGAGAGCCCAACTGTAGAACCCGTTAAATCAGACTACGTATAAGCCATGCATAATTTCTAGTATTTAAATTAAAAATGATTTCTTTATTATTGAAAGCATTTTAAAGTTGTTTAGTCATGGTTATTTATTTTAAATTGCATAAGTTTAGTTATTATCTTTTCAGTTAAATAAGCGAGGTCAAACTTGTAATGTCCGAGAATTTTATCCTAGTAATCTGTAATTATTGAATTATAATTTGACATGATTATAAGATGATTAATCGGGATAGGGTTTGAATTCAGCATGAAAAGATGTATGTGCGAGGATGAGCTCTCGCGCATATGCGCGACCCAGTCGGGCGCATATGCGCGAGATGTCCAGAGAACCTCGCGCATATGCGCGACATGAATCCGTGCATGTGCGCGAGGGTACCCGAGAGTTGAGCAAAATGACCAAGGGCCTCGCGCATATGCGCGAGGTGCTGTGCAGGTGACGCGCCGAGACATAGTGTCATTTCTGTAGCTAGAGGAAAGCAATTCAAGAAGTCAGGAAGCAGTTCTTCTAGCTCTGGGAGTCCTCGACAGAGCCAGAGCTATACAGGACCATACTGTAGCACTTGTGGAGGGAAGCATTCCACAGAGCAGTGCCGAGGAGTGTTTGGCAGCAGCCGTATCTGCAAACAGCAGGGACATTTTGCCCGAGTATGTCCACAGAGAGGTTCCCATGGATCCCAGGCAGCAGATTCATCTGGGTCAGTGGCTCAAACAGGGAGACGACCATCTGCCGTTCATTCTTTCCAGCCAGCACAGTCTACCCAGTAACGTACCGTACTTTTATCCATTCAAAATTTGCGGAAAAATTAAAAATTTTCTTAAACATAAAATTCATACAGTCGTTACTTATCATTTAACATAATAATATTTAAAATCAACATCCCATACTCAAATTTTCCAACACAGTACTTATTCCAAATCATCTCACAACCAACATAAAAAAACATAATATTTTAAAGTTTTCATAAAACATAAACATAGTGGTCCTCGGGTTTAGCCTTCCGCTCAGTCCAAGCCTGCCCCTTGGTCGTCACCTCCTGTCTCCTCATCACCATACTCACCTGCATCGATCAAGTCTAGTGAGTCTAAAGACTCAACACGTATAAACTGGGAATAACGAGTACTACTTAATAAAATTGCATACAACTTCAAAATAGATCGTACATACTTCAAACTTGAACTTTACATAATAAACTTAAACTTTCATAAACTTGCTCTTTGCATAAACTTTGAACATATTTGCATACATAATATGACGTGACATCACAAAAACTTTTCTTTAACATGCTTTCATACTTCAACATACTTAACTTCATCATTTTGTGTAGAGGATGTTTCAAAGCAAGTGACCCTTAACATGATAAACATCTGATCAGACAAACCACAGTACTGGGCTGACAGGGACGTATCCACTGCCACATACATAAGATCCCTGTTCATAATTTAACAGGCCAGTTGATCCACGTTCATAATTTAACGCTTCACAACCACGATCTAACCCGTTCATAATTTAACGGGCGGATTGGTCCCCGTTCATAATTTAACGCTTTCCAATCCTTAACTTTCTTTGGTCACAAGACATTTAGCATACCTCAAAAACTTCAAATATTTTCTTTGCACGTCATACATACTTACTTGGCGTCGAGGGATTCGTTGGATGTCAATCGGGTCGTTGCTGCAACATACTAACATGAATTCATAAGCTTAACGTGTACAACTTAAACGTAAAAGTCATGCTTAATCTCAAGCTAAATAAATTCTTAGAACATTCTATAATTTCTCACCACTTGACCTTGTAAAAAATCAATGTTAAATCATAGCATAAAACCTCAAACCAAACCTTAAGTGATAAAATATTTATCCCAAAAACTGAAGCTACACGGACCCCGTACCCAGGTCAGACCCCGGGTCCGTGTAGGTACTGCCTCATATGTGTCGTGTAAAAGAAGAGGCACGGACCTCATCCCTAGGTCCGTGTAGGCTACTGGTTGCTGAACTTTGTGATGAAAATTTTATGAACTTCCTACTCTTCCAATTAACACATAATGGTACAAAATTCCATCATTTAAGACCATCCTAGGACATCATAGAAATTTACTAAACTCATATAAACACCTCAACATAATAATGTTCACCCTACAACCCATACGACACAAAATTAAACCATATATATCAAATTTGATTCCTTACGACTCTTAATTCAACGTGATGCCTAACGACATGAATCAAAGCCTCAAAAATACTCCAAACATCCTTAATAACATACTTATACGCAACAACGATCACCCGTCGATTTCCAACGAAGCCTGCAACATAAAAACTTCAAGAACCTATTAAAGTTCATAACTTTCTTGAAATACGATTTGAGTAGTAATACTAAAAACATCATAACTCACTCGTTTTTAATCCAAATAACTCGAATTTTATATCAAATCGAACGTATTGAAAAGATCTACGTTTTTGTAGTTGAAAGTTTTCTCAAAATATGTACTGAAAAATTTCAGTTTTCGAAGGAACAGCAAGGTATTATTTTTCGGATCTAAAAACAATTGCAGTTTGAGCAGTCTCACGAAAACAATCATAACTCGCTCGTTTCTTATCCAAAAATTACGAATTTTATATCAAATCGAACGTATCAAAAAGATCTATGTTTTTGTAGTTAAAAGTTTTCTCAGAATCTTTCTGAAAAATCGCAGTATTTTTCATAGCATCAAAAACGTGAATTTGGTGATCCAATATTGTTTCAAACTTGATCTAGACGTGATTGCACAAACTTCTACGCATCGCACATATAATTTTTTTGCATAAATAACAACACAACACATAATATGTCATGATCGATACATCAAGAACAGAATATACGTGCCTTTTGATATTTAAAAATACCGTAACGATGATACCGAAGCGGAGACGAAGCGAGGCTTGATCCGGGACGAACGTGACTCGATTTTCTTGAAATAAACTTAATGAAATATTGTTGGAAATTTCAGAGGGAGAGGCAGCTGCTATGTGCTCAAGAACCCTCAATTTTCTTTCTTAAAAATTAAAAGTAAAATGAAGAGTAAGGAAAGGTGTATGTGTATATACTTGTATGTGTGTGTGAGATATATATATTGTTAGAAAAAGAGTTTAAAACAAACTTCTTTCTCCTTTAGTCAAATGAAATAATATAAATGTGTGGGAGTGTGTGATATACGTGTGTATATATATATATGTGGTGTATGTGTTCTTTTAATAATTGAATGTGTGTGTAGGTGTATGTGTGGAAGTCAATATGTGTGTGCGTGAGTTTACTAGTTTAGGGAAATAGATTTTTGCTTAAATATCCATTAACAATACTAATTAAAAATGAAAGACTAATTAAGTAGCTACTTAAAATACTAACTATATTATTAAATTAATTAAACATATAAATCCCTAAAAATCTCGAATAAATTTCCTTGGTAAAAAAATAAAGTGCACCCTAGCAAAACTTTAAAAGTTTTAAAATGTTAAAAATCGCTAAATAAATAACTTAGGCTTTAAAAATGATGAAACTCAAATAAATTATTTAAATGTCCCATTCACAACTTAAAATAAAATACCGCATTTTCAATTGACAAAATCGTCACCGGTCTCTTTTCCTCTATCCCGCCTCGAATAATCGTCTGAAACATGAAACTCAATAAAACATTTTAACGTGCATTAAATAAACATAAATAATTAAATAATGAAATTTCATAAATTAATTAAATGCATGATTTACGTATACTGATTTTTGGGCTTTACAATATCTCCCCCACTTATAAAAATTTCGTCCTCGAAATTAAGTCTTACCGAACAACTCTGGGTAGCGAAGTCTCATATCTGCTTCAGCTTCCCAAGTGGCCTCCTCCACTGATTGATTCAGCCACTGGAGTTTGACTAACTTAGTCGTCTTATTTCGAAGCCTACGCTCTTGCCTGTCTAAAATTTGAATCGGTCTTTCCTCATAAGACAAGTCTGGAGTCAACTGTAACAGCTCATGTCTCATAACATGGGAAGGATTAGCTAGATACTTCCTCAACATTGAAACGTGGAAAACATTGTGTACTCCGGACAGATTCGGCGGTAAAGCTACACGATAAGCTAGTGTCCCAACTCTGTCAAGAATTTCAAAAGGTCCAATAAATCTCGGACTCAGCTTACCTCTTTTCCCAAATCTCATCACACCCTTCGTAGGTGCTATCTTGATTAATACATGATCACCTACTGCAAACTCAAGATCCCTCCTTCTCTTATCAGCATAACTCTTTTGGCGACTCTGGGCGGTCTTCATTCTATCACGAATCTTGACCACCACATCTGCAGTCTGCTGAACTATCTCTGGACCAAGTTCTGCTCTCTCACCAACTTCATCCCAATGAACTGGTGATCTGCACTTTCTTCCATACAAAGCCTCGTAAGGAGCCATACCTATTGATGATTGGTAACTGTTATTGTAGGTAAACTCCACTAGAGGTAGTCTAGACTCCCAAGTCTCCTGAAAATCAATCATACAGGCTCTCAACAAATCTTCTAATATCTGAATCACTCGTTCAGACTGGCCATCTGTCTGATGGTGAAACGCTGTACTGAATAACAATTTCGTCCCCATGGCTGCATGTAAGCTCTTCCAGAAGGACGATGTAAACCTCGGATCCCTGTCGGACACAATCGAAACTGGGAAACCATGCAAACGAACTATCTCGCTGATGTAAAGCTCCGCATACTGCGTCATAGAGAAAGTCGTCTTTACTGGCAAAAAGTGCGCTGACTTGGTGAGTCGGTCCACAATAACCCAAATAGCATTAAAACCCCTAACTGATCTTGGCAATCCAACTACAAAATCCATAGTGATATTCTCCCATTTCCATTCTGGAATAGGGAGTGACTTAAGCAATCCTGCTGGCCTCTGATGCTCTGCCTTTACCTGCTGACAAGTGAGGCACTCAGATACAAATCTGCGGATGTCTCTCTTCATCCCTGGCCACCAATATAAAATTTGCAGATCTTTGTACATCTTGGTACCTCCTGGATGAATAGAATACGTAGATGCATGTGCCTCTGACAAAATATCATGTCTGATTGAATCACCACTAGGCACCCACATTCTATCTTTGTATCTCACAATACCATCTGACACTGTGTAGAGAACACTACCCTTCGCTTCATCTTTCAATCTCCATTTCTGTAGTTGCTCATCTGAAGACTGTCCTGCTCGAATACGGTCTATCAAGGAAGATTTGACTGTCAGATTAGACAACTTAGGAGCTTTGCCCTTGCTATAAACTTCCAAGTCAAATCTTTGAATCTCATACTGAAGAGATCTCTGAGCTGATAAATGAGCTATGACTGCAACTTTTCTGCTCAATGCGTCTGCGACAACATTAGCTTTTCCCGGATGGTAGCTAATTTCACAGTCGTAATCCTTTACCAATTCTAACCAACGTCTTTGTCTCATATTTAATTCTTTCTGTGTGAAGAAATATTTGAGACTCTTGTGATCGGTGAAAATCTGACATTTCTCACCGTATAGATAATGTCTCCAAATTTTCAATGCAAAGACAACAGCTGCTAACTCAAGATCATGTGTCGGGTAATTCTTCTCATGCACCTTCAACTGCCTGGAAGCATAAGCTATGACCCGACTTTGTTGCATCAATACTGCTCCTAAACCGAGCTTAGATGCATCAGTGTATAACACAAAATCTCCTTGCCCTGATGGCATGGCTAACACTAGTGCTGAAATAAGAGCTTGCTTCAAAGTATCGAAGCTCTTCTGACATTCATCGCTCCACACAAATTTTGCATTCTTCTTGGTCAATGAAGTAAGTGGCACTGCTATGGATGAAAACCCTTGAATGAACTTACGGTAGTAACCAGCTAAACCCAGAAAACTTCGGATCTCAGATGCATTCTTTGGTTCAACCCATTCTTTGACAGTTGCTACTTTCGCTGGATCCACCTCGATACCACTACTAGATACTATATGACCCAAAAACGCTACCTTTTCCAACCAAAATTTGCACTTACTGAATTTCGCAAATAACTTGCGACTCTGAAGAATCTGTAAGACTATCCTCAAATGCTGGTTATGTTCTTCAAGCTCTTCGAGTATATGAGGATGTCGTCAATAAATATTATGACGAACTGATCAAGATACTGATGGAATACTCGGTTCATTAGATCCATGAAAATATCTAGAGCATTCGTTACTCCAAACGGCATCACTAAGAACTCGTAATGGCCATAACGGGTCCTGAAAGCTGTCTTGTGGACATCTGCATCCTTCACTTTCAATTGATGATACCCTGATCGAAGATCTATCTTAGAAAATACGGTAACTCCTTGCAATTGATCAAACAAATCTTCGATTCTAGGCAATGGGTACTTATTCTTGATCGTCACCTTATTTAACTCACGGTAATCGATGCAAAGCCTCATGCTCCCATCTTTCTTTTTCACAAATAGTACCGGTGCTCCCCAAGGTGAGAAACTTGGGCGAATAAATTCCTTGTCTAGAAGCTCCTGTATCTGTTGCTTGAGTTCTAACATCTCAGCTGGAGCTAATCTGTATGGTGCCTTAGAGATTGGCACGGTACCTGGCATGAGATCGATGGCAAACTCCACTTCTCTATCCGGTGGAAGTCCTGCAACATCATCTGGAAAGACGTCTGGAAAATCTCTGACTACTGGAACATCTGATATAGATGGAGTGGTTACATCAGGTGCTGACACAATACTGGCCAAGAAAGCCTGACACCCTTTGGAAATCAATCTCCTCGCCTGTATATAGGAGATCATGCGAGGAAAATTCCTCCATCTAGCTGGCTCGAATAGAAACTGCTCCATGCCTAATGGTCTGACCAACACTGGTCTCTTCTGAAAATCAATAAGAACTCGATTCTTTGTCAACCAATCCATTCCCAAAATGATATCAAACTCTGGCATTGGCAATATGATCAAATCTGCGTACACCAAGTGACCCTGCAGTTCTAGATCAATATCTCTGACCACACTGGTGGCTAACAACTCTTCCCCTGATGGAAGTGTCACTGAAAAGTTCACGTCTAGGCCAATGGACTTGATGTCCAAATGATTAGAAAAGGTCTCCGATATAAAGGAGTGAGTGACTCCTGAATCTATCAGTGCAGTTGTAGCTAATCTCTTTATGAAAATATTTCCTGAGAGATGTTAGCACAACACCAAACTTATATCCCAAAATACTAGCAATTAACTTTAAGCATAGTTGAAATCAATATATTCCAAGTCAATCTAAAATCTTACTAGCACACTAATAATCTCAACTAAAATTTCCACATGCAAGGCAAATAATACCGAGCTTAAATAAAAATGATTACCGGTCAATAGTGTAGTGTCTGGGTTCGCCTCCTGTGCGTGCATGGCGATTAACCTCCCTTGGGTTGGCTGCTTCCACTGAGGACACTGCTTCAGCATGTGATCCGTAGATCTACATTTAAAACACTTGCCTGATCCATACAAGCATGGTCCTGGATGCTGGCGGTTACACTTCGGGCACATTGGGAAAACAACGGGCCTCTGAGGCACCCCCTGCTGTTGGATATGACTCTTGCCCCTAGGTGGTCCTTGGTAAGGCTTCTTCCCAGGCTGCCCCTGAAAAGGTTTCTTGTACTGGGGTCGCTGATGCTGATGCTGTGGCTGCGGTGGTGCCTGGTAGGGCCTCTTGCCCAACCTATCAGTCTCAATGTCTCTCTGGTCTTGCTCCGCCGCCAGAGCTCCAGAAACGGCAGCTGCATATGTAGTAAGGCCAGTTACTCTCACATCACGGCGCAAGACTGGCCGCAAACCACCCATGAAATACCTCAGTTTTGCTCGAGCATCATTAGCTATGAGTGGCACAAAATAGCAACCCTGTTCAAACTTTCTCACAAACTCAGCCACACTACTATCTCCCTGTCGTAGTGTCATAAATTCCGTAGTCAAACGGGCCTGTACCTCCTCAGTGAAGTACTTAGCGAAGAACATCTCTTTGAATCCATCCCAAGACAACATCGGCAAATTAACTGCCACCGATGCACTGTCCCACCATCGTCTTGCATCCCCTGCTAGGAGAAAAATGGCACATCGGACTCGATCCACATCCTGCAATTCCATATACTCAAAGATCACCTCTATAGACTTAACCCACTCTTCCGCCACCATAGGATCCCTGAGAACTTCTGAGGATTCAACTTCTGAAATCTCTCGTACACTGCCTCCGGTTGAGTCCTTGGTCCTGTACCTCTTGCTGCTGGAGCTGGATTCCCCGCAACCTGTGCGAAGAACTGCGTCATAGCTGCAAGCATCTGCGCCTGCATATCTGGAGGTGGAGGAGGAGGAGTGGCTCTTTCCCCATCACGAGACTCTCGGTCCTCATCCCTAGCTCCACGGGCAATCAAACGTCTAGGAGCCATACTGTTCTAAAATTACCCAATACGTAAACCCAACATGCATATGAACATGATATAAATAACATAGGATTCACGTAACTGAACTTAAAAGTATGGACATGCTGAAAATAATAACTTAATGCATACTACACTAACATAAACCTTTGAAACTTTAAAACTTACAGACTTGAGGTGTGACTTCGTGAGATTCTTGCGACTGGCAGTAGGCATAAACCTTTACAAGAACACCGCTCTGATACCAACTGTAACGTACCGTACTTCTATCCATTCAAAATTTACGGAAAAATTAAAAATTTTCTTAAACATAAAATTCATACAGTCGTTACTTATCATTTAACATAATAATATTTAAAATCAACATCCCATACTCAAATTTTCCAACAAAGTACTTATTCCAAATCATCTCACAACCAACATAAAAAAACATAATATTTTAAAGTTTTCATAAAACATAAACATAATGGTCCTCGGGTTTAGCCTTCCGCTCAGTCCAAGCCTGCCCCTTGGTCGTCACCTCCTGTCTCCTCATCACCATACTCACCTGCATCGATCAAGTCTAGTGAGTCTAAAGACTCAACACGTATAAACTGGGAATAACGAGTACTACTTAATAAAATTGCATACAACTTCAAAATAGATCGTACATACTTCAAACTTGAACTTTACATAATAAACTTAAACTTTCATAAACTTGCTCTTTGCATAAACTTTGAACATATTTGCATACATAATATGACGTGACATCACATAAACTTTTCTTTAACATGCTTTCATACTTCAACATACTTAACTTCATCATTTTGTGTAGAGGATGTTTCAAAGCAAGTGACCCTTAACATGATAAACATCTGATCAGACAAACCACAGTACTGGGCTGACAGGGACGTATCCACTGCCACATACATAAGATCCATGTTCATAATTTAACAGGCCAGTTGATCCACGTTCATAATTTAACGCTTCACAACCACGATCTAACCCGTTCATAATTTAACGGGCGGATTGGTCCCCGTTCATAATTTAACGCTTTGCAATCCTTAACTTTCTTTGGTCACAAGACATTTAGCATACCTCAAAAACTTCAAATATTTTCTTTGCACGTCATACATACTTACTTGGCGTCGAGGGATTCGTTGGATGTCAATCGGGTCGTTGCTGCAACATACTAACATGAATTCATAAGCTTAACGTGTACAACTTAAACGTAAAAGTCATGCTTAATCTCAAGCTAAATAAATTTTTAGAACAGTCTATAATTTCTCACCACTTGACCTTGTAAAACATCAATGTTAAATCGTAGCATAAAACCTCAAACCAAACCTTAAGTGATAAAATATTTATCCCAAAAACTGAAGCTACACGGACCCCGTACTCAGGTCAGACCCCGCGTCCGTGTAGGTACTGCCTCATATGTGTCGTGTAAAATAAGAGGCACGGACCCCATCCCTAGGTCCGTGTAGGCTACTGGTTGCTGAACTTTGTGATGAAAATTTTATGAACTTCCTACTCTCCCAATTAACACATAATGGTACAAAATTCCATCATTTAAGACCATCCTAGGACATCATAGAAATTTACTAAACTCATATAAACACCTCAACATAATAATATTCACACTACAACCCATACGACACAAAATTAAACCATATATATCAAATTTGATTCCTTACGACTCTTAATTCAACGTGATGCCTAACGACATGAATCAAAGCCTCAAAAATACTCCAAACATCCTTACTAACATACTTATACGCAACAACGATCACCCGTCGATTTCCAACGAAGCCTGCAACATAAAAACTTCAAGAACCTATTAAAGTTCATAACTTTCTTGAAATACGATTTGAGCAGCCATACTAAAAACATCATAACTCACTCGTTTTTAATCCAAATAACTCGAATTTTATATCAAATCGAACGTATTGAAAAGATCTACGTTTTTGTAGTTGAAAGTTTTCTCAAAATATGTACTGAAAAATTTCAGTTTTCGAAGGAACAGCAAGGTATTATTTTTCGGATCTAAAAAAAATTGCAGTTTGAGCAGTCTCACGAAAACAATCATAACTCGCTCGTTTCTTATCCAAAAATTACTAATTTTATATCAAATCGAACGTATCGAAAAGATCTACGTTTTTGTAGTTAAAGGTTTTCTCAAAATCGTTCCTGAAAAATCGCAGTATTTTTCAGAACATCAAAAACGTGAATTTGGTGATCCAATATTGTTTCAAACTTGATCTAGACGTGATTGCTCAAACTTCTACGCATCGCACATATAATTTTTTTGCATAAATAACAACACAACACATAATATGACATGATCGATACAGCAAGAACAGAATATACGTGCCTTTTGATATTTAAAAATACCGTAACGATGATACCGAAGCGGAGACGAAGCGAGGCTTGATCCGGGACGAACGTGACTCGATTTTCTTGAAATAAACTTAATGAAATATTGTTGGAAATTTCAGAGGGAGAGGCAGCTGCTATGTGCTCAAGAACCCTCAATTTTCTTTCTTAAAAATTAAAAGTAAAATGAAGAGTAAGGAAAGGTGTATGTGTATATACTTGTACGTGTGTGTGAGATATATATATTGTTAGAAAAAGAGTTTAAAACAAACTTCTTTCTCCTTTAGTCAAATGAAATAATATAAATGTGTGGGAGTGTGTGATATACGTGTGTATATATATATATGTGGTGTATGTGTTCCTTTAATAATTGAATGTGTGTGTAGGTGTATGTGTGGAAGTCAATATGTGTGTGCGTGAGTTTACTAGTTTAGGGAAATAGATTTTTGCTTAAATATCCATTAACAATACTAATTAAAAATGAAAGACTAATTAAGTAGCTACTTAAAATACTAACTATATTATTAAATTAATTAAACATATAAATCCCTAAAAATCTCGAATAAATTTCCTTGGTAAAAAAATAAAGTGCACCCTAGCAAAACTTTAAAAGTTTTAAAATGTTAAAAATCGCTAAATAAATAACTTAGGCTTTAAAAATGATGAAACTCAAATAAATTATTTAAATGTCCCATTCACAACTTAAAATAAAATACCGCATTTTAAATTGACAAAATCGTCACCGGTCTCTTTTCCTCTATCCCGCCTCGAATAGTCGTCTGAAACATGAAACTCAATAAAACATTTTAACGTGCATTAAATAAACATAAATAATTAAATAATGAAATTTCATAAATTAATTAAATGCATGATTTACGTATACTGATTTTTGGGCTTTACATACCCAGTCACAGCCGACGCCAGGAGGAAGCCAGACAGTGAGCCAACCTCCTAGACAGCAGGCCCGAATTTTGGCTTTAATTGAGGAGCAGGCTCAAGATGCACATGACGATGTTGTTGCAGGTAACTATTTTATTTCTGGTTATCATGCATATGTATTGATAGATACTGATGCATCACATACGTTTATATCTGAACGATTGCATTAAGTCATGCATTGCCTATTGAGTCGTTGTCTGCAGTAGTGTCTGTCTCTTCTCCGTTAAGGACGGGTTTGATATCAGTGAAGTATGTGAAACATTTTACACTGCAGTATGACGGGCATGAGATTGAGTTAGAATGTATTGTGCTTGGGTTATCTGATTTTGATTGTATTATCGGTATTGATATGTTAACCAAGTACAAAGCTACAGTTGATTGTTTACACAAAATTGTTCGATTCAGACCTGAGATGGCTGAGGAGTGGAAATTTTATGGTAAGGGTTATCGAGCCAGAATTCCTTTGATATCTGCTATGAATATTACTCGATTATTGCAGGAAGGAGCTGATGGATTCCTTGTTTATTCAGTTGATTTACTTAAATCGAGTCCATCATTGGCAGATTTGCCAGTGGTATGTGAGTTTGCTAATGTCTTTCCAGATGAGATTCCTGGATTGCCTCCGATTCGAGAGATAGACTTCAGCATTGAGTTGATTCCAGGTACAGTTCCGATATCGAGGGCTCCGTACAGGATGGCACCGATCGAGTTGAAAGAGTTGAAAGAACAGTTGGAGGACTTACTGGCCAAAGGATACATCAGACCGAGTGTTTTTCCTTGGGGTGCTACAGTACTGTTTGTGAGGAAGAAAGACGGTTCGATGAGACTTTGTATCGACTACCGGCAACTGAACAAGGCAACGGTAAAGAATAAATATCCCTTGCCTCGTATCGATGATTTGTTTGATCAGTTGCAGGGTTCTTCGGTGTATTCCAAGATCGATCTGAGATCTGGATACCATCAACTGAGAGTCAGGGATTCTGATATCTCAAAGACGACATTCAGAACCAAGTATGGACACTATGAATTTATTGTCATGCCATTTGGTTTGACGAATGAACCGGCGGTATTTATGGGATTGATGAACCGTATTTTTCAAATATATCTCGATGAATTTGTGATTATATTCATCGATTATATTTTGATTTATTCGAAGAATATGATTGAGCATGCTGAGAACTGTGTTGCGAATATTAAGGGCTGAGAAATTATATGCTAAACTGTCAAAATGTGAATTCTGGTTGAGACAGGTGGTATTACTGGGGCATATTATATCCAGAGACGGTATATCAGTTGATCCCAGTAAGGTTGAGGTAGTTATTTATTGGTCGAGACCGACATCAGTACCTGAGATTCGCAGCTTTATGGGTTTGGCAGGATATCATCGTCGATTTATTAAAGATTTCTCGAGTATTGCCAAACCGATTACACAGTTGAAACAGAATAATGCTCCATTTGTCTGGTCTGAAGAATGTGAGACCAGTTTTCTTGAATTGAAAAAGAGATTGACCAGTGCTCCGGTGTTGACTATCCCGTCAGATACTGGTGACTTTGTGGTTTATTGTGATGCTTCTCACCAAGGATTGGGTTGTGTTTTGATGCAGGAAGGACATGTTATCGCTTATGCCTCAAGACAACTGAAGCCCCATGAGACTCGTTATCCAATTCATGATCTTGAATTGGTAGCCATAGTCTTTACATTGAAGATATGGCGAAATTATCTATACGGTGAGAAATTCGAAATATATTCTGATCATAAAAGCTTGAAATATCTCTTTTCACAGTCAGAGTTGAATATGAGACAGCGGAGATGGCTGGATTTATTGAAAGACTTCGATTGTGAAATTAAGTACTACCCAAGAAAATCCAATGCAGCAGCAGATGCACTGAGTCGAAAGGTATGTTCTCTATCCTTATCGACTATGGGTGTTTCGAATTTGATTGAAGACTGCTGTTTTTCTGGATTAGCATTTGAAACAGATTGTCAACCGTTGAGATTATATGCTATTCAAGTCGAAACAGAGATGATTTTGAGAATTAAAGCATCTCAGAAAGTTGATCAGAATGTACAGAATTGGATTGCTATGGTCAGAGCTGGACATCAATCGGAGTATCAGGTTCGAAACGGTATTTTGTATGTGAATAATCGTATTGTCGTATCGAATGTTCCAGATTTGAGATAGCGGATACTGGCTGAAGCACACAACAGTCGTTTTAGTATTCATCCTGATGGCAGGAAGATGTATAATTATTTGAAGACACAATACTGGTGGAAACAAATGAAAGCGGAAATCGCTACATTTGTATCGAAATGTCTAAATTGCCAACAGGTGAAAGCCGAGAGGAAGAAACCAGGAGGACTGGTACAGAGTTTGTCTATTCCTGAATGGAAATGGGATCACATTTCCATGGGTTTTGTGACGCAGTTACCACGTTCCTCCAAAGGTTGTGATGCGATTTGGGTCGTGATTAATCGATTGACAAAATCCGCATGTTTTATTCCATACAAAATGACGTATAGATATGACCAGATGGCCAATATTTATGTCAGAGAGGTGGTTCGGTTGCACAGAGTGCCGAAGTCGATTGTTTCAGGCCGTGATCCTCGGTTTACTTCGCACTTCTGGAAGAGTTTGCAGCAGGCTCTCGGTATAAAGTTACATCTGAGTACTGCATATCATCCCTAGACTGACGGACAGTCAGAGCGTACAATCCAGACATTGGAAGATATACTAAGAGCTATAGTGCTTGATTTTAGCATTAACTGGCAAGATGCATTGCCTTTTTGTGAATTTTCGTACAACAATAGTTATCAAACGAGTATTGAAATGGCACCATTCGAAGCGTTGTACGGAAAGAAGTGTCGATCCCCTTTGTATTGGGATGATATCTCTGAAGTTCCTGAGATTGGACCTGATATGATTAGAGATATGATAGAAAAGGTGAAGCTGATAAAGAAGAAAATGAAGGCAGCACAGGACAGACAAGCCAAATATGCCAACCTTTGACGTAGACCGTTGCTATTTGAGGCAAGAGACAGAGTATTTCTGAAAATTTCTCCTTTTAAAGGTATTGTCAGATTTGGCAAGAAAGACAAATTGTCTCCAAGATACGTTGGTCCATATGAAATTCTGGAGAAGATAGGAGATCGTGCCTATCAACTTGCCTTACCACCTTCATTATCTGGAATACATAATGTCTTTCATGTATCCATGCTGCGGAAGTATCTCCCTGATGATTCACATATTATACAGCCAGACGAGGCAGAACTTGATGAAAATATGAGTTATGTTGAGAAACCGATTTGTATCATCGATCGTAAGGAAAAGCAACTCAGAACGAAGATTATCCCTTTGATGAAAGTTCAATGGACTCGTCATGATACTGAAGAAGCTACTTGGGAGACTGAATCAGACATGAGACAGGAATTCACAGCGCTATTTCACTGATGTGAGTATTTTATTCGATTTTTATTACATGCATTCTTATTTATATGATTGATTGCTTGTGATTTCGGGGACGAAATCATATCTTAGGGGGGGAGAACTGTAATGCATGATAATTTTATCCTAGTAATCTGTAATTATTGAATTATAATTTGACATGATCATAAGAGGATTAATCGGGACACGGTTTGAATTCAACATGAAAAGATGCATGTGCGAGGATGAGCTCTCGTGCACATGCACGAGATGTCCAAAGAACCTCGCGCATATGCGCGACATGAATCCACGCATGTACGCGAGGGTACCCGAGAGTTGGGCAAAATGACAAAGGGCCTCGCGCATATGCGCCGAATAAGGGCGCGCATATGCGCGAGGTGCTGTGCAGTTGACGCGCCGAGACATAGTGTCTCGCGCATAAGCGTCGTGTGATGCCGCGCATATGCGCAAGGCGTGCAGCACATAGATCGAGCCACCTAGCCTCCACATGCATGATATATATATAATTGTCTTCCTCCTTCATTCAGTAAGGAACCGAAGAAAATCTTCCGAGGAAAAGCTCTTGATTTAGACGTGAATTTTGTGAGAATATGTCCTTTCGATTTTGAGTCAGACTGTAGTACCGTGTTCCTATCGACGACAGCTACAACAGGATGTAAGTTTTGTTACGTTTTGACATGTCTTGAAATTATGATATTGTCAGAATTGAATGGGATTCATATATGATGTTCTTGACATGTTAGACATCATAGAATTGAAGTCAGATTAAGAAACATATTAATTATGGAATTGTTATGATTTTCTGAAGTTAATTGACTGAGATGTGATATCAAATTTTATCGGTATTGATTATGAGTTGAGGGAATTATTATCGGGTGATGTTGTATTGACCGGTATATCGGGATTGTGCGGTTATGCCGTTGATTTTGAATTAAATCCAGATTGATCAGATTGATATCGATTTGAGCAGTATATTGATATGATATTATTAATATTGTCATTGCCAGATCGTGTACTGACAGAGTTTGAATTACAGACGAGTACAGCGTCAGAACTGCAACAAACGAAAGGTATAAGTCAATGTGGTATTGGGAGATCGACTCAAGTAGGATATACTTGAGTTTCCCTAAATCACATACTATTTGTTATTATTTGCATTGATTTGATTTGATATGCTTGTTTTATTGATTTATAGAGAGAATGTGATAGTTGAGTATTCGATGAGTAATCTTGTGGCAGAAGTACCTGATAGTGGCAGGATCTCCACGGGCACATTGCACGATGTCACAAGATAGTGTATTGGTGATAGTGCCACGGTCTGTGACGGATAGGTCAGGACACCGGATGTTTGGTTATATCGACGTGGATAGAATTGGAGTTTCTTCTATTACTGTTGTTCGATATAGGAATACCAACATCTGGAAACCGAGATCCTTAGGCTAGGATTGAGTCTAGTCTGAGACGTGGAGTCACATATTTGAATAACTGTTTATGATTAAGTTTTCAGATTTTAATATATATTACTGTTATCTGTTTCATGTTTTATATTGTTTATATAATTGCATGTTCATTGATTTATACTGGGATATCTTTCTCACCGGTATTATCCGGTTGTTGTCTTGTTTGTATGTGTACATGACAACAGGTGGGACAGAATCAGGGTCGAGGAGATGAGGAGAGATCGTGATAGAGTGGAGACTACGGACTTTATTGTAGATAGGGTTTAAACACTTCATATTTAGTGGTTGAACTTTAGTTTTTATTAAATATAGACAGTACAGGACTTGTATTTTTTTTTATACAGATTTGTATATTCGGTTTATTCCATTATGTTCCGTATTTTAAAAAAAAATTAGACCCTGTTTTCTAATGGATTAATTAGTTCCAATGATGATTAAGAATCGAATTAGCGTCCGGGTCCCCACAGGACTGGAGTTGGAGTATTGAGATAAATTTTAATAATGAGAAAATATTCCTAAAATTTATTTAAGATAAAGAATAATTTATTTTAATGAAAAAGAATGTTTAAGGATTTAATTAATTAATTGGAGTTAAGTAGTAAATAAGTTCTTTTATGTCCAATAATTTAATTAAAAGCCTAAATTAAAATGTGTGACCAATTGAGATAAGTTAATCTAGGCTTATTTTATTTCATAAATTGTAACTTAACATGTTAGTAATTTATTTTAAATAATTATCCATGCAAGCAATATCATTACTAACCTAAATTAATTAATTATTTAATTCACTAAAATACTTAATGGGTTGATAAAACTTTAATTAGTTAAAATTCAAGAATTAAGCAGTTTTTTCCCTCCATTTATTTAGTAGATTTTGGCCACCCCTTGTTAGGATTTAAAAAAAATTGGCAACTCTCCATCTTTAATTCATTTCCTTATCTTTTCTTGGGAGATAATTCCATCACATTTAATTTTCAATAATTATTAATTAATTAATATTTTATCCCATTTTATTAAGAATAATTTCGGCCACCCCATCAAAGATTTGAATTAGTTTGACAACTCACCACTTTGATTCCTTTCCACATCCCTTTTCTTGGTAGATAATCCCTCACCTTTTAATCATCAATAATTAATAATTAAGCAATTTACTACCCATATTTGAAAGATGGAAATCGGTCATCTCGCCATCCCACTCCCTCAATCAAATCATTTCCCTTATCTCATAAACAACTAGGATAGCAAGATTCATTTTATCATTTCAAATCTAATTCAACTTGCAAACTTTCCCTTCACTTCCCTAGCCATTCTTCTCTCCATATTTTCGAAAATTTCATAGCCTTTCAACATAAGAAAATCGAGAATAGCTCAAGGAAATACAAGAGAGAAAAAACAAGAAGCAAAGCAACTCCGTCTCCTCCACGCCGTGTCGTCGTCATCGATTTGTTTTAATTTCAAACAAATCCAAGGCATGTTTATATTATTTCTTTGCTCTTCAATAAAGTCATATACATTTTTAAAACCATTTTTTTCATGATTTTAATAGCCAAAAACCGAAATATTATAAGCCATTTTTTAAATTTGTATGCAGAATTTTTCGGCCACTTCATTGCTTCACGGTTTTGGGTATTGTTTTGATGGTTTCAGGGTTTGGCTCGATTCCAGGCAACCAAGGCTGCATATAGCATGTACTAGGGTGAGTTTGGATCATGTTGGTTCATTAGTTCAAGTCCCCAACACGTTGGATTCAAGATTCGACGGCAACTCCACCATAGTTTCAAGTTGAGTCTCGAAATTCGGGTTTTTGATTGTTCAAGGAGGCTTGAATCTTGGTTGGCTTTAGGACATGTAACCATGGTTGGGACCCTTCCTTGACATGTCTAGGATGTAACCAAGATGCCCTTTCATGTCTTGGTTCATGTCCCCATCGGTTTTAAAAATAAAACAAGAACAGCTCCCCATCGGTATTCATTTTTTTGGTTTTGGTTGTGTGTGTTGAGTTTCGAATTTATGGTGTCAAGTTGGTTGTGGTTGGCTTCTAGCCCTTAGCCATGACTCATGCAACACCTTAGCATGTCTAGCATGGACCATGGTTAACCTCATAGCCATTGGATCCTTCACTTGACAGCAAAACAAGCAACACCCCCACGCGTGCCATGTGTGTGTTATCGGGTGAAGCTTGTATTGTCGAGGTGTTTGCTTGGATTGTGATTGGCCTAGGGCCCTTAGCCATGGTTCAAACCATACCTTAGGATGTTGGTAATAGGCTATAGTCGGTGGTTCAAGCCCCAATGACCAATAGCCTCACAAACAAAGCATGGAAGCGCGGCCGATGCTGTTGTATTTTGTTGGGCAACAGGTTTGGCTTTGGTTCAGAGGTGTCGTTTGAGTTCTTGGTTGGCTTTTAGCCTATGTACTTGGACTGGACAGTACCTCATTGAGTTAATAAGGTAATGTTTTTGGCTGTTTGTTATTTTGTTAAGTTTAGAGGTCGTACGAGAATTTACGGTGCAATGTGCCAAAGTGACTATCGAAAGAGCGTTTCATGAATTTGGCCTCCATGCACCATTTTCGTGTATTACAGCCCTTGGTATATATTTTTCATCATTTTAGATGTATTTTAATCATGACTAAATGATGGTTCGATGTTGGTTCGGGTTGGTACGGAGTCATGGTTAGATACTAAGTTTGTTTGGCGTAATAGTCTCGTTTTTAGTTCAATTACGAAGTTTTGGTCAAGTTCAGTTTATTCGTATGTTCTCATTTTAGGATTAGGATGCAGCAAGCCTGGGAACGATCCAACCCATTCGGTAAAATAAGACAGGATTTTTAATTAATCTCAACAGAAAATTATGATATGTTATTTTATGACAGGGCTATATCGAGCAAACATTTTACGTACGATTATTCAGTTATGCACATATTTATAATTATTCATAACACGATTTTCACGTTACGCTTTACGACATGATATCTTTACATGGCATGAAACTTGATGATATATTTTACTTGTTATTCACGATATATGCATGCTGAGTCTTTAGACTCACTAGACTTGATTGTTGTAGGTACTGATGAGGTCGAGACCGAGGTCGGGGACCAGTGAGCCATCCTGGGGTCGGCAATACCGAGGACCTCATTTTTCAGCACTTATTATTTTTATTCCAAACTCAGTTTTTATTTTGATGAATTATTTTAAGTTGTTTTGAATACATATTTACTTCCGCTGCTACTTTAAACATTTAAGCTTTTATCAGTTTATTTTATGAATGAGGCAAGTTTTTTACTTATAAAGAAAATTTTAAATTATTCCGCAAATTTTCAAATACGAAATACGGGACTCTACACCAACGATCGCGTTTCCATTGATACAAATACGAATATGAATATGTGATATGAATACGAATACGTTTATATGTTGATATGTTGACCATGGAATCAGTTGACCGGTGAGAGTGTTGCTGATGTCCCCGTCGCCCAGTACTGTGGTTTAATGTAGATGGATCCATCACCCAATACGTTTAAGAATGCGAGTCACAATCACGGTCTGAATTCAACAAACACGAATATGAATACGAATATGAATATGAATACGTTAATATGAATATGAATATGTTGATATGAAAATGTTTACGAAAAGTTTATGCACATGTTTATTTTTAAAGTGATGCATCATCATGAAAATGCTTTTATGTAAATTTATGCATTATGAAAATTTTTACGAAAATGTTCATGTTCGAAGGTTATGCATCTTCATGAAAGCGGTATTTTAAGTACAAATATTTTCACTGTTGTATGTGATTTTTATACGTATTATTTGGTATCAAGAATATGACATGTTGAGTCTTTCGACTCACTAGGTGTGATTGATGGAGGTGATTATGATAATAATGTTTATGGAGGTCTTGATGGTGATCTGACTGGACTGAAGGTGCACATAACCCGAGGACCGACGCTAGTTTTCCGCACTAGTTATAATTTATGATTTTAAGATTTTGTTAAAGATATTTTATGACTTTTATTTATGTTTATGAGGTGTTTTTGAGAGGTTATAGTATGGGCTATACTTTTCAAATAATGTTTTTAGGTTTGGTAAAATAGTTGGTTGTTTTACTTTTAAAATGGTTCCAAAATATTTTATACATGTTGTGGGGACCCGGACGCTAATCATCTTCTTAATCAACGTTAGGATTTAATTATCTGTTCTGATAAACAGGGTCTAAAAATTTTTCTTTTTAACATGTAAATGCGGAAGGTAATGGAATCTAAATAATATACATCTCAGTATAAAATACATGTCAGTATAAAAGTACAATACTGTACAATCTAAGTCTAAGGTTCGGTTACTAAGTTCAAGTAATAAACCAAATCTACAGTAAGTCCAGAATCACCACGCTAACTCTTCTTCTCTCCTCATCTTCTTGACCCCGATCCAGTCCCACCTGTTGTCATGCACACATAGAAAACAAGACAACAGCCGGATACTCCGGTGAGAATAAATCCCAGTATAAAACATGGTAAGCATGCATATAAACAATCTAAATCATAAAACATGCTATCATGAACATATTCAAAGTAATAGATCTCATAATCTATGAAACTACGCAAAATAAGCATGCAACTCAATTCAGATTAACATGCAATTTAAATCAAATCAGATAAACATGCTATCGTAACTGAAAGCAATAACATAGGTTTCATAGTCTATGAAACCACAGTCATAAACACATGCAGTTCTAGTCAAATCATGTCTAGACTCGACTCCATGCTGACTCTAGGGATCCCGGTGTGAATAAGACGTCAATGGCTGTCACGTACCCTCCCACTCGGGGTGACTGTACGTCTTATTCCTAGAATTTGGTCTGAGCTGTATCCACGGCTGCAATAGGAGTCAGAGCTGCTCCTAAGCTGAGATACACCGAACATCTAGAGGTATGACTGTCTGTCAAGACTCTCCTATATGAAATGCAATGCATATAAATCTATAAACAGAGCAGTAGCATATTAGCATATAAACAAAGCATATTCATATCAGAATATAAAAATAATCTAGTATGTGATTTTATTGAGAAACTCAAATAGGATCTTATTTGAGTTATGTCTTCCCGAATATCACATGAATTATACCTTTGTCGTCTCGATCTGACGAAGACGAAGTATCGAAGTCGAATCTGTCCATATCAAGTCTGAAATGGCAATATCAAATACATAGTATCAGTAAATGACTCAATTCAGTATATAATCTGATCAATGTCTGAACAAGATATAATCTGATTCATATCATCGATATCACAATACAATCTGAATCATATCGAAATCTGATTAATCTAAATCAACTGATGTTTCGACGGCATAACAATACAATCTGAATAACCCCGTCAATCTGAACATCACAAATATAATACTGAAACTCATAATCTGTGTGAATACAATTCATACTCTGAATACTAACCCAATTCTGATATAGAATCTCAGTCCATATCTTTCAAAAATCCTAACAATTACAAAAACGGTATGTTCTTTAATCCGACTTCAATTCTATAATGTCTACGGTAGCAGAAACACCATATCTGATTCATATTCAGTTCTGACAGTATCATAAATTCAAAAGATGTCTAAATGTAATAAAACTTACGTCCACTCGTAGCATGTAACGCTAGGAACACAGTACTACAGTCGGATTCAAAATCTGACGGATGGATTTAAATATAAAGGCGTAAGGATTTCAGAAGCTTTCTCGTAGCTTTCCTTTCTCGATTCTTATCAATTCTGAATGAATTGATACATATATATATATATCATGTTGCATGCAAAGCTACGTGTCACACATTTCTTCAATCCTGATTGGCGCTCGGGCGGTAATAAATTTCCGCCCGGGCGCTCACTCGGCGCTCGGGCGGTTAAAATCTACCGCCCGGGCGCGGAGGGTTTTGTCCATCTGTTTTCTTATCACAACTTGGCGCTCGGGCGGTCACAAACTACCGCCCGGGCGCCACATCTTCTGCCCGAACCATGCTCCTATTGAACATTGGCGTTCGGGCGATCATTTTCTACCGCTCGGGCGCCAATAGTTCTGCCCAAAACTGGTGTAATTTAAATGCTTTGCTCCATCTGATCTCGTAATGGCCCGTTTATAATTATATCTATTTAATTCACTAATCTCATTGTAAATTACGATAATCAAATTCTCGGGCATTACATTTCTCCCCCTCTTAAATCTGAGTTCGTCCTCGAACTCGCAAGTAATCAATTCAGATATATCAAAAGAAATGCATAACAGAGTTTGAACCAAAACTCAAATATCTGATTCCTATCTGGAATAAGAATTCACTAAGTATCATATCATAATACTTCCTCCAATCCTTCTGACGGAATCAATCTCGCATTACTGGCTATACCCCATCCATATAAACCAAGCTACAGCTCATCATATATCAGTACCATCAGCTGTTATCAAATCTGTTTATCTCAAGCAAAGACATCTACCATCATCAACTTCAAATACTAATCGTCATTATCCGACGTTAGTTTCTTAAATCTGTTCATTCTGAACTATCTTCATTCTCTTCTGAATTAGTTACATTCTCTTTGTCATATCTCTGACTCTATCAGATCCTATCTCAGGTATCTCCGAGATATTATTCTCATACCAAAGAAATCTGCAGTACTCACTGTACCATGTCCCCTCTGTAGCTATCTCCATACTCATTCAATTGCTATCATTAGACAAAAATTATATAGTGACCCTAATCATGTCAACTAGTGCTAACATCCAGCCTTGCTATAATTCTATCAAAATCTTCCAACCTCTGGATAACATATACCCTGACTGTCTGTCAATCTGCGATAAATCTAAGGAGCAACTCATGATATACTCTGTCACAAGTACAAAATCAACCAGAAAATCACAATCTGATATACTCTATCTCAACATTCTGTTGATTCTGATCATTCCTCTGACATCAATCTGTGTCATTTGGTGATGTTTGTACGTCATCTTGTACAAACTAATAGATTATAGATTGAATAATCTATCAATCATAATCATATTCTATCATGATCTGGAGAAAATGACGGTAATTTCATTACAAAAGCAATAGAAATGTACTCCCACTTCTATTTAGAACTATACAATTCTGTAATAAATCTTCTGGTTTCTATCTTTCTGTCTTTTCTGTTAGCAATTCCGATATATTAGTACAATTTCTGCCAACATTTCAGCGTACATTCTTCTATAACCGGTTTTATCTGTCAACTATCGGTTCGAATATCATACATTCACAGTCATCAAACTGAAAACTGAATCCATTACTGTATGTTTCTGACACTATCTGTCATTTCAGATCCGAACTACTGACATAAACAATCAGTTAATAACATAAATTAAAGAAGAAATACCTACCTAGTATTCGGCTCTGACTATCAATGTCAATTCTGTTATACAATTCTGAAACATTCTGACACATTCTGATCTCATTTCTGAACTGCCGTAACTCTTGAAATTAACTTTGATAAAATTGAACTGTCTATATTCTCAACGATTCACAACAATCTATATCATATACTGATTCAAAACAACATTAATATCAAATCAGATATAAAGTATCAGTAACCTATACAGATCTAGTGAGTTCAGTGAACTCATAAAACAACTAGTTCTAGTAAATATCTTCAGGTCATTCTGATCAGCTGCTATATCTCATCTGCAAATAAAATATGCTCCCCAAAACAATATAAGATATCTCGAATACTGATTTAGAGCAATAACAATATTCAACAGATATAAAGCAATAATCGAATAAAATAATCTGCCAAATCAGACAAAATACTTTTCTGACAATTCTGACATCTCTGAAATTTCTGATCTTTCTGGTATCGATATCGTTATCAGCCAATGATCACAATCTCAACTGTATCAAACTCAATCGATATACTACTTTCAGATAACGCATACTCTGAATACAATATGTTTCGAGCAAGATTCTTATCTGAATAATTTCTGTATACATCATCACAGTTCTCAGAATCTTCAATACAATCTTCAAATATTCAATATCATTCTGTACTGAATCTAACTGACAAACCATACCTGATCTACATTCAATTTCTGAAGTTTATCTTTCTGAGATCACAACAAATCTGAAATCTTATCTAGGCAAATATCAGCCAACTCATATATCACTGGCGAATCTGCCAATGCAAGGCTCGATTTCAGTAGATCTACTGAATACATAAGGATGCAATCTGCTCCTTTCTGTATTAATCGAGTCATATACAATACATATATCAAAGGAATTCTAAATCTTGAATCCTTATCGTGGTATCTCCACTGATCAATCATCTCTGTTCTGACTCTTACCATTTCTGGAAGAATTCTACAATATGTCTGTACTTGTTCAGCATATACATATCCATAATGCGTTCAAATCAGAAACACAAGTACATCATAATCTATTTCTATTTCATTCTCATCTTACTGTAGTATACGATATATACAGAAATCTCTGATATCAACATTTTCTCAACAAGCAAGGACATCAATACTACAGTACATACAAACCCAACAGATACAACATCTTTCCATGCAACTCAGTCAAAGATATTTTTAACAAATGCATTAGTATATATCAATACATATGCAATAGAATCATAAAGAATAGTACCTGTTATGAATTCTGGATCTGTGTTTTCAATTGAACTCTATTCCCTACAATTTTCGGGAACGCTTCTGGGGATAGACTTTAGCAAAGTGTCTCGACTGTCCAAAAATATTGCATCTACCAGTCACTCCCTGGCATTGCTCGGTGGGATGTCTCCCTCCGCAACTCCTGCAATACACTCTAGTATGGCTTGGACCAGAAACACTAGAGCTAGATGAATCGCTTCCTAGCTTCTTGAATGGCTTCTTCCGAGCTTTCAGCAAATCTTGCTTCCCACTTGTACTGCCGTGATCATATCGAAGAGGGGATTGCTGTGTCTGGGGTTGCTTCACACACAACCTCTCTAGCTGTCTAATCAGACTCGCCTCAGCTCTCTTCGCTCTACTCAGGATGTCAGCAAAATGGTAAGGTCGCTGCAGATTCATAAATGCAACTACCTCCGAATTTAACCCTCTGATGAACTGATTTACTATAGCTTCATCATTTCCAGCTATCTGAGGAGAAAAATGCAGTAGAGTAGAGAATTTGGCGGTATATTCATCAATAGTCAACTGACCTTGGCTCAAATTCTCAAACTCTGCTTTCTTGTCCTCTCGGTACGAGGCTGAGAAAAATCTTCGATAGAATTCAGTTCTGAATATTTCTCACGAAATCACTGTACCTCTCTGTTCCCACATTCTTCTACTGGTAATCCACCAACTCCTGGCGGCTTCTCGTAACTGATAAGGTATCATCTTAACTCTCTTTTCATCTGTACAATCAAGTAAATCGAACAGTATTTCTATGTCATCAAACCAGTTCTGACAATCTTCGGATGTCTCGGTACCACTCAGAATCGGCGGCTGTAACAACTGAAATTCTTTCATCTTTTCTTCTAGCTGAGTTTCTGAAGCATCTATCTGTTCAGACGAAGTACTGCCCTTTTCTGAAATTCTTCGAGGCGGTATATCTGATAATCAAACAGATTAGTACATAATTTATACAATCTGTCTCAGCCCTCCTCTGATCATATACCTCTGATCCAGACTCGGTTCTGATTCAGGCTTAGTAATTACATGCTGCAATCAACTCAGATACAAACAACATGTAATAGGGAAAGCAATAAATCATGCTAGCACACATCATGCCAGTCAACATTGACATAAATCTCATGCTAGCAATCACATGCAAGGAAGACAATTCAATCTACCCCGCTCATTATCTACTATCTCATTCTAAAAGCTCTATCAGTTCTGACTATCTCAATCTCAAGGATCTATCGCTCTGACTATCTCCGTCTAAAGGAACTATCAGCTCTGATACCACCTGTTGTGGGGACCCGGACGCTAATCATCTTCTTAATCAACGTTGGGATTTAATTATCAGTTCTGATAAACAGGTTCTAAAATTTTTTCTTTTTAACATGTAAATGCGGAAGGTAATGGAATCTAAATAATATACATCTCAGTATAAAATACATGTCAGTATAAAAGTACAATACTGTACAATCTAAGTCTAAGGTTCGGTTACTAAGTTCAAGTAATAAACAAAATCTAAAGTAAGTCTGGAATCACCACGCTAACTCTTCTTCTCTCCTCATCTTCTTGACCCCGATCCAGTCCCACCTGTTGTCATGCACACATACAAAACAAGACAACAGCCGGATACTCCGGTGAGAATAAATCCCCGTATAAAACATGGTAAGCATGCATATAAACAATCTAAATCATAAAACATGCTATCATGAACATATTCAAAGTAATAGATCTCATAATCTATGAAATCTACGCAAAATAAGCATGCAACTCAATTCAGATAAACATGCAATTTAAATCAAATCAGATAAACATGCTATCGTAACTGAAAGCAATAACATAGGTTTCATAGTCTATGAAACCACAGTCATAAACACATGTAGTTCTAGTCAAATCATGTCTAGACTCGACTCCATGCTGACTCTAGGGATCCCGGTGTGAATAAGACGTCAATGGCTGTCACCTACCCTCCCACTCGGGGTGACTGTACGTCTTATTCCTAGACTTCGGTCTGAGCTGTATCGACGGCTGCAATAGGAGTCAGAGCTGCTCCTAAGCTGAGATACACCGAACATCTAGAGGTATGACTGTCTGTCAAGACTCTCCTATATGAAATGCAATGCATATAAATCTATAAACAGAGCAGTAGCATATCAGCATATAAACAAAGCATATTCATATCAGAATATAAAAATAATCTAGTATGTGATTTTATTGGGAAACTCAAATAGGATCTTATTTGAGTTATGTCTTCCCGAATATCACATGAATTATACCTTTGTCGTCTCGATCTGACGAAGACGAAGTCTCGAAGTCGAATCTGTCCATATCAAGTCTGAAATGACAATATCAAATACATAGTATCAGTAAATGACTCAATTCAGTATATAATCTGATCAATGTCTGAACAAGATATAATCTGATTCATATCATCGATATCACAATACAATCTGAATCATATCGAAATCTGATTAATCTAAATCAACTGATGCTTCGACGGCATAACAATACAATCTGAATAACCCCGTCAATCTGAACATCACAAATATAATACTGAAACTCATAATCTGTGTCAATACAATTCATACTCTGAATACTAACCCAATTCTGATATAGAATCTCAGTCCATATCTTTCAAAAATCCTAACAATTACAAAAACGGTATGTTCTTTAATCCGACTTCAATTCTATAATGTCTACGGTAGCAGAAACACCATATCTGATTCATATTCAGTTCTGACAATATCATAAATTCAAAAGATGTCTAAATGTAATAAAACTTACGTCCACTCGTAGCATGTAACGCTAGGAACACAGTACTACAGTCGGATTCAAAATCTGACGGATGGATTTAAATATAAAGGCATAAGGATTTCAGAAGCTTTCTCGTAGCTTTCCTTTCTCGATTCTTATCAATTCTGAATGAATTGATACATATATATAGATATCATGTTGCATGCAAAGCTACGTGTCACACATTTCTTCAATCCTGATTGGCGCTCGGGCGGTAATAAATTTCCGCCCGGGCGCTCACTCGGCGCTCGGGCAGTTAAAATCTACCGCCCGGGCGCGGAGGGTTCTGTCCATCTGTTTTCTTATCAAAACTTTGCGCTCGGGCGGTCACAAATTACCGCCCGGGCACCACATCTTCTGCCCTAACCATGCTCCTATTGAACATTGGCGCTCGGGCGGTCATTTTCTACCGCTCGGGCGCCAATAGTTCTGCCCAAAACTGGTGTAATTTAAATGCTTTGCTCCATCTGATCTCGTAATGGCCCGTTTATAATTATATCTATTTAATTCACTAATCTCATAGTAAATTACGATAATCAAATTCTCGGGCCTTACACATGTGATTATGCATCTCGGCCGATTTAGTGAGGTTTTTAAAAAAATCTAGTACTTTTTAAGAAAACGAATAGCAGAAGTTTCAGTATAATTAAACCATTCATCCAAACCCTGAACTCCCCAACCTAGCATTCGGCCGCCCCCTCTACTTTTCCAGCAGCAAGTTTTGAATTTCAGCAGTTCTCCCCCTTAGTTTTTCTCAAGCTTTTTCAAAGAACTTCTTCCCCACGTCTCCAGTGCACGTTCTACGCGATTATCTCCAAATGTTCGAGCGTATTTACGCAAAATCATAACTATATCCCGTTTTCTAATCATTCACATCAATATATGTTGGTTTGTATGCTTTTACATGAGAAATCTTATATAAATCATGTTGTGTAAGTTTTATATGATTTTTGACATGAAATATGCATTTTATTTGCATGAAACTCACTTCCTTGTTGTGCTTGTGTAAGGGGCTGATGATCTACGTTTTTTGAAGGGCTGTACATGTTGAGAGCGAAGGCGTATAGGTGATGGACTTGGATTTGGAACGTGTCATGGTAAAGGACCTATAGGATTTCTTGGATTTTGGCTCGATATGGACTAGATCGGGCTTTGGGAAGGGGACCGGCTTTAGGGGAGTCAAACCAAGCTATGGTGCAGAACCTAAGGGGTCTGAGTCGTGGTCCACGATGGCTTAACCACGGCTAGTCACGGCCTAGGAGTAGATCGAAGTGCAAGAGTTGAGTTGGTTAGGGTTTGGGCTTGTTTTTGGGTGATTCATGAATGGTTCTGCATGGGCAGTGTGCATGAATAGGGATGGTCCAGGAGGGGTTCCACAGCCAGGTCTTGGTTCTAAGAAGTGTTGGTTCAGGGCTGGTCCATGTCGGTTAGGCATAAAGCCGAAGATTTGGCTCGGCGGTGCAACTAGGGTTAGGGTTATTCTTACAAAATTTTTCCAGCAGGTTGTAGCCGAGATTATGGGGATCAAAATAGCCGGAATATGGTTGGTTAGGGGCTGGTAGGGTGTGATTAAGTTGTGGTTTAAGTTGGGAAAAGTTTGGTTGAGTTTCGAATTGATTCGAGTTAAAACCGAGACCTTGGTCTAAGTTTTAAAATAGATCATAAAATTTACGGAACGAGCTCAAGGTTACGTCAAGGAAATTACTATAAATATGTTTTAAGGTGTTTTAAGGAGTTTGAATGGTTTCAGGTCGAAATTTTGAGGTCTAGGGGTGAAATGGTCAAATAAGGTTTCCAAGGGTAAAATGGTCTTTTAAGGAGTTTGGTTGGCTTCGGGTCGAAATTTTGAGGTCCTGGGGTAAAATGGTCCATTAGGGTTTCCAGGAGAAAATGGTCATTTTGCACCCGGGTCGAGTTATCATTCTTGGCAGTGTCCTAATCACAAATTGACATGTTTTAAATGTACATGTAATCACGAACATGACCTTTTATGGATATACAAAAAATACGTTGCATGCTTTATATCAAGGAAATTTACGTATATTCGTGATTTTTATAAGTGATGAATATGATGATATGTTTTGAAGGATATGAGTTGGTTGTGACTAATACGAACACGAACATGTAAGGCAAGGCTGAGTGGATGGGTAATACTATCGCTGATGCCCACGCCACCGGGTACCGCAGTTAAACGTAGATGGATCCATCCACTATAGATGATATGAATGTCACAACTAATTATCTGAATTCAAATAAATAAAATGAACATGTATATGTTGATATGATAAGTTATGTGATGGACATGTTATGCTTTGACATGCTAGGTTTACGTTCATGCTTTTAAGATAATGAAATGTATGTTAATTACAATATTTTTCAATGTTGCATGTTATGTATATGTACTTGTTATAACGATTCATGTGTGTTGAGTCTTTAGACTCACTAGGTGTGAATGATGCAGGTGATAATGTGGAGACTGGAGGTACTGAAGACTGAGTAGGCGGAGCTGGGTGTGTGCACATTGAGCCGAGAACCTTGCATTTTTCCGCACTTTATGTTTATGAGTCAGGGTTGATACATTATGTTTTACGTTTCACATCTTTTTCATGTGGAGGATTTGACAGGATTTCCAATATTGCATTGAATTTCTTTTAAAACAGTACCTGCAATATTTTTATTCAGTAGTTGAATGATTTTTTTTTAAATGGGTGTGTTTAAGTAATTTTCGAAAATAGCTTTAAAAAAAATAGCAGCATTTTAGTAGTAGAGGTTTCAATTGGTATTAGATCAAGGGTGTAGAGGGTTGTGCCACTGCCAGCTTCAGAAGCTCAGTCGTCAAGCCTCAAGTCTGTAAGTTTAAATGTTTTTAATATTATCACCTGCATATTTACATGATATATGTTTTACAGTACATGTTTATATGTCTATATGCCTGTTACGACATGAAATAAGATATTATATGATTTTCATGCATGCTGGCTTTGTGGTGGAATTGAGCATGAATAAGAATTTGGCTAATGTGCATTAAGAAAAGATTGAAAATGATTTGACTATATTGATTTTTGGTTAGTAGTATTGATGTTATACTTTTTGAGTCATAAGTTAATCATGAAGATTATGAATGCTTTTGGGACATGTAGATTTTCTAAGAAAATACCGATGATTCGTGGTTACTTGTTGAGTTAATTTTTGAGAATTTCATATAAAGAATAATGATTCAAAGACTACAACGATCTTCAGAAGTATAAAAATGTATAATTTGGGATGTTAGGTATTGATGGAAATGTAAAATTGGTTATGAGAATTGATTTTGGATTTAATAAGCTTAAGATGATTGAACTTTATGTTATAAGAAACCTATAAAATGGAATTAGGAAGGTCAAGAACTTATGGATAATTGTTGAACTTTCGAAATTAAGGAAAAATTGGATAATTTTTGAGGAAAATAGGAATTTATCTTGCAATGATTAAGAAATTTGAGGACTAGTTTAGCAATAAGTGAGAATTGAATTGTTTTAATGATAGGAATTTTCTATGATTTAGGCTTGAAGTGATATTTCGAACCTTGAAATATTTGGGTTATAATGTTATAAGAAATGGTAATCAAGGGAATTGTAGGATGAATCTATATCGGGCTTGAAAATCTAAGCTTAGGGGAATAATGTTGTGGCAAATTGAGAATTTAGAGTTATGACAATTTAAGGTAAAGTTTATCAATTAGTTAAGCTATAGGATTAGACATTAAGTTAACATATTTTTTTTTGAGAACTTAAGTTCGATTTATCATAAGTTTTAGTCATGATCTTAAGAATTAAAATTATCATTTGTTAGGGTTAATTTTTTTGGAAAGTTGGTTATGATTGATGATTAGGTTACCTGAGAGACGTATGTAAGAAGTGAGATAGACACCATCTCTTGGGGAAATTAAAAATGTTTTTCCTTAAAAGTGATGTGAATATTTGTACGAACGAATAGCAAACACGATTAAATAAAAATCGCGTCCTCAATTTCTTTCCTCTCTTTTTTCTTTTGTATGGCTATCTCATTCTTTTTATCACTCTTTTTTACAGCCATTTCATTTTTTACTTTCAAAGGCCATCTCACTTTTAATTCACTATTTTTTTTCGGCCTCATCTCTTTTTTTTTCAATTGGTCCTCCAACACTTGCTTTGGGGACAATGGAAGTAAAACAATGGAATCCTTCTTCAACATAAATGAATACCTATTCTTGTACCCATCATGTTTCACCCGCCTATCATATTGCCACATGTTGCGACTTTGATTGTTGCACTCCCAAGAGCAGGTTGTCCACAAGTAGTATAATTCGGTGAGTCCGAATATCGTATCCACAGGGAAGCTAAGGTAATTACAAGTCCACTACAATGTCTTTTTGTTTTTGTTTTTGTTTCTTTTTAATTTTAATTGAATCTTTAATGGGTAAATTTTAATTGTTCAAATTTAAATTTAAGTAGTTGAGATTAAAGGATCCACTCTTGGTATTTTAATAAAGTTAACATTAACGAACAATATTGAAATCCACTTAATAAAATGGTTCCAATATATTAAATAATCATATTTATATTATGTTATAAATTATAATCTTATAAGTACATAATATATACCAAAACTTATAAATGTGGTCAAGTATTTATTGTGCTATATATATTTGTAAACACTAAATCAAGGTTCCCACTTTAAATGGTTGGTAAAACCAAACAAACATTTAAATGGTACCAATAAATTAATACTATAATATATTCATATATAATAAATCAAGGAATCCAAGTTAAATGGTTGGTAAAACCAAACTAACATTTAAATGGTTCCAAGAATTTAATATTATAATATATTTATATATAATAACTCAAGGCATCCATTTTAAATGGTTGGTAATACCAAACTAACATTGAAATGGTTCCAAGAATTTAGTGTAACATATAGCAACAATAAATCAAAACTCCCACTTATAAGTAGGGTATAAAAATGCTTAAAGAAATAAATATAACATAAACAATAAATAATGATTAAATAATATAAAACATAGATTCTTACCTTATAATAACCTTATTATCATGCCAAGAGCTTCACCTTATCATCTCAACTTTAGGAAGTTAGCTATTCATTATTCAAAGTGTAAAACTTTGAATATGAAATTAACATGCTAATTATATTTAAATGAAGAAATAAAAGAAAAATATAGAGAGAAATATTATGAACTCAAAGATTTGTTCATAGAATGAGGGATATCTCAATACATTACAATGCACCCCTATTTATAGCCAAATTTGGGGAGACAACCACAAATAAAATATTATTTTTTACACATAAGTCTTCATTGGTGTTCCAAGAAATTAATATTATATTGCACATCACTTTTGACAAGCATCTTCTCCGAATTTTCTTCTTCACATAAAATGAAACATGTGGATAATTGAGTTGTCTAGTTGTGGTATTTTTTTCAGAATATTTGACCAAGTAGTTTGAGAGATATGGTCAAAATACTAGAGCATGGTAAAACTGCCACTCCTTCGGTAACTTTAATTGTTGCTTAATTTGATCCCAATTGTGAGAGGATTTTTATCTCATGCTTGCCACCAATATTGTAGATATTAACATCAACTTTCTACAGGTCCAAGAATCATCTTAATCCCATTTGCAACGCCAAGGTTATTCTTGTTTTATCGAACCTGTAAAAATAGTAAAAACTTATAATTACACAACAACTTATATTTTATACAATTTATTATAAAACATATAATATTTAAAAATTTAATAAAACAAAAACTATATATTTATATTATAAAACATTTAATTAATGTACAATTTTTATGTTTATCACACCTCCCAACCAGCTTATTGCTAGTCCCTAGCAATTTAAGCGTTAATAGCAATACAAAACATATTGATTAATTTAAATAGAAATGTAATCAGAACTATCTAAGTGTTTAAATAAAATTTGAAAACTGTCAAAGTTATATCAAGATCATCATAATTATAATTTATGAAATAATTTGAGATGATTAATTCAAAGCTTATTTTAGGTAGTTAAATGTACACGGCCTTCAGAAATTCCTAGTAAGAGTCTCAACTCCATATCCTCACAGGTTAATAAATGTTTCAATTTATGGCAACGATTTCTCTCATGGAGTTGGAATACAGATAAATGCTCAGAAAAATGGTTTACAGAATGCAGACAGACAAACGAGCCAAACTAATCAAAAGATAGAAAATCAATTGATTTAAAATCCAGTTGTTCTTATTATATTTTTTTTTTCCTGATTTTTTTTTTTTTTACATCATGGAATCAGACTAAGTTTATGCTTTTTGACCACATATTTATTTAATTTGTACAATGTATTTCTCTCTTTCTTTTTTTTTTATTTTTTTATTCTTATGAGAGAAAAATGGGTCGCAGCATATAACTTAAAAATTACATAGATCTTCAACATCTTTCTTTTTGTATTTTTCTTTTTTTTTCTTTTTTTTTTTCAGGAAATATATATTTTTTTTTTCAAAATAAGAACTCAAGATCTAAACAATAGATAGTCTCTCTCATGATCAATAAAGGCTCGAAAGCTGTTTTCTCAGTCCTCTCCACTCACTCACAAAATATGTGTGAGTTCAAAAATTTTAGGCACTCTTATAAGGTATATCTTGGGCCATATACTTTACTACCTAATTTTATCACAATGGTTAATCACTCAAAAAGATTTCATAAATCATATTTTTATATTGATCAGAATATTAAAAATGACCTTTTTTCAAATAAAATTTAAACATTCTTAAATAGATTAATGCATGTTCTAATTTAAATCTTTCAAATATGTAATGTATGACATTTTTGCAAAAAATTACTAAGGTACAAACAATAAACATGGTTTTATTTTAAAATAATATTTAATTTTTTTTTTAAATTTGTTTTTTTTTTTTTATATGTGTTCTCCCCCCAATCAGAATATGACATTGTCCCTAATGTCAAAATAGCTATTAATAAAGAGTACATAATGAAAGAGATATCACCTGGAACTTTATTGAAGATAAAAAACTGAAACAAACGCAAACCAATCCACGACTTTTGAATCAATGATCCAACTTCCTTTTCTTACTGCTTGATTGCGACCAATTGATCTTTGTTATCATCGGATCAGGCTTATGAACAAAAGCTTCCAAATCATCAATTAATTGATCGGCAGTCGAAGCACAGATGAGCATCCGTCGTGAATTTTCTGAAATGAAATTCTGTTCCACAGCTTTATCAAGAAATGTCAACAAACTGTCATAATAATTATTGATATTCAACAAGCCCACGGGTTTATTATGGATATTAAGTTGTGCCCAAGAAACAGTGTGAAAAATTTCTTCTAATGTACCAAAACCACCTGGTAGTGCGATAAAAGCATCAGAATTTTCAATCATTTGAGTGATTCTTTCATACATAGAAGAAACTTTTAATTCCTCCCCAATCGTAACACCTGTAATATTTCCTTCAGCTAAAGCTATAGGAATAATACCCAATACCTGACTACCTCCAAGATGAGCAGATGTTGAAACAGATCCCATTAACCCAATATTACCTCCCCCATATACCAAGTGAATTTTTCTCTCAGCCAATATCTTTCCAAGATTATTCGCTGCTTCTACAAACACTTCATTTTTTCCAGGACTCGACCCACAAAATACACAAATATTTTTCAATGTTTGTACAGAGGATCCAGTCATGTTTTTACTTTCCTTTTTTTTTTTTCTGCGAAAGTAGAAAGAAAGATGAGAGATTTTATAGGGGTAATATGTTATCATGACAAAACTATGGGTCACAGCTGTAAACAGAATAAATAGTAAAAAAATAATGACACACATGCTTATAAACAGTAGTGTGATTGTGGCTCACAATTTTCCTCTGGTTTTACGTCCAGAAACGGCTTTAACGCCTTCTATGAGTTGAGGATATGCTTCCCATCCAATTTTCTTATAAATTGGCAAACAGGGTCTTTTTTAGTCAGATTCCCAAGACTATGACGCTCATCTTGAAATTGTTTCCATAAACGGAGAAGTTCAATATGCACATGTCCACTAGAATGCGTCTCAAGAGTCAATAAGATGTTATCTAAAGACTCCTTACTCAGCCCATTCTTAATGAAATCAATTTTATCTTCTCTGTTATTGGAAACACATCCCAAAGATCTGCATCGTTTGTCACAAGTCCATCTTGCACACTTATGACAAACCCCTAAACTTTTGGCCCTTCGTTTTTTCGCATAAGTGCTTTTTCCTAATCCAGGCAAATACCGAATAAGCAATGATTGTGGAACTTCTCCTCCTAATCGGACCTTAGCTTCTATTACAAGACGAATATCTTCTGGAATTCCTTTTTGCATTAGTAATCTCAATCTTTCACACCTTCCTGCATAAATTTTTCTTAGAACATTTTCAGAAACAGAGGGAAAATATTTACAAATTTTTGAGAGAATTTCATCCATTTTGAAAAGAAAAGAAATGATTTTTTTTTTTTTAAATTTTTGTATCAGCAATTGTGGGAAACTGATTTAACCGACTATGAGAGTCACGGAGTACCGTTATCCGCCATTTAACCGGGAAAATAAAAAGATTAAGAAAACCTGAAATAAAAACAAACAATAATCAAATGCAACACAAAAAAAAAAATCAAGGATCAGAAAGGGAAATAAACTCTTCTTGAAAGATTTCATTTTCCAAAAATGGTTTAAGCCTTTGTCCATTCACTTTAAAAACATCACCATTTTTAGGATTTTCAATATCCACAGCTCCATAAGGATACACATGCTTTATAACATATGGGCCTGTCCATCTTGATCGTAATTTTCCTGGGAATATGTGAAGTCGAGAATTATAAAGCAAAACTTTTTTACCAATCTCAAAAGATTTTCTAAGAATTGTTTTATCATGAAATGATTTGATTTTTGCTTTATAAATCCTTGAATTCTCATACGCATCATTTCTGAGTTCATCAAGTTCATTAAGTTGCAATTTACGCAATTTGTTGGCATCATCCATGCTTGAATTTAAAGTTTTTATCGCCCAATAAGCTTTATGTTCCAATTCCACAGGCAAATGACAATGTTTTCCATAAACCAACCTATAGGGAGACATATTCAATGATGTTTTAAAAGCTGTTCGATATGCCCACAGTGCATCATTAAGTCGCAGAGACCAGTCTTTTCTATTTGAGTTAACAGTTTTTTCCAAAATTTGCTTTATCTCCCTATTAGCTAATTCAACTTGTCCATTTGTTTGAGGATGATAAGGAGTTGTTACTTTGTGAGTAATACCATATTTTTTCATTAATGAAGCAAATGGTTTATTAACAAAGTGAGTTCCCCCATCACTTATCATAGCTCGAGGAATTCCGAATCTACTAAAAATATTTTCTTTCAAAAATTTGATGACGATTTTATGATCATTTGTTCGACATGGAATTGCCTCTATCCATTTGGAAACATAATCAACTGCAACTAAAATATACAAGTATCCAAACGACGGTGGAAAAGGTCCCATAAAATCTATTCCCCAACAATCAAATATTTCAATTTCAATGATAGGATTCAAAGGCATCATGTTTCTTTTTGAAATCGCACCCAATTTTTGACAATTTTCACAGATCTTGCAGATTTCGTGGGTGTCTTTAAACAAAGTGGGCCAATAAAATCCACACTGCAAGATTTTTGCAGCTGTTTTCTTTGAAGAAAAATGTCCCCCGCATGCTTCTGAATGACAAAATTTAATGACACTACTTACCTCATTGTCGGGTATGCAACGTCGAAAAATTTGATCCGGACAATACTTGAACAGATACGGATCATCCCAATAAAAGTTTTTTACCTCATTCAAAAATTTTCTTTTATCTTGGGAACTCCATTGCGGTGGCATTTTTCCTGTCACAAGAAAATTTACTATGTTAGCAAACCAAGGTGTAGTAGTAACTGAAAATAGATGTTCATCAGGAAAATTATCGTTAATTGGTGTCATTTCAAAAGATGATCCTGTTACTAGTCTCGATAAATGATCGGCTACGACATTCTCGGTTCCTTTTTTATCTTTGATTACAATGTCAAATTCTTGGAGCAACAAAATCCATCGTATCAGTCGTGGCTTTGCATCCTGTTTGGTCAACAAATATCTAATAGCAGAATGATCAGTAAACACGATAGTTGTTGATCCAATCAAATAAGAACGAAATTTATCTAATGCAAATATTACAGCAAGTAGCTCTTTTTCAGTTGTGGAGTAATTCATTTGAGCATTGTTTAAAGTTCTACTTGCATAATATATCACATAAGGCTTACCGTTTCTTCTTTGACCCAATACTGCACCGACTGCATAATCACTCGCATCGCACATGATTTCAAATGGTAAAGACCAATCAGGAGGTTGCATGATAGGAGCTGATGTTAAATGTCGAATGATTTTATCAAAAGCATTTTGACATTCTTGAGTCCACTCAAATGCACTGTCTTTTGTTAAGAGGTTACAAATGGGTTTAGAGATTAAACTAAATTCCTTTATAAACCTCCTATAAAATCCAGCATGTCCCAAAAATGAGCGAATTTCTTTAATGGTTTTTGGAGGGGGTAAATTGGCAATGACATCAACTTTTGCTTTATCGACTTCAATTCCATGAGATGACACGACATGTCCCAAAACAATTCCAGAAGTAATCATGTAATGACATTTTTCCCAATTTAAAATAAGACCTTTTTCCTCGCATCTTTTTAAAACTTTTTCCAAATTTTCAAGACAATTATCAAATGTATTCCCAAAAACAGTTAAATCATCCATAAAAATTTCCAAACAATTTTCAACCATGTCGCAGAAAATGCTTAGCATACATCTTTGAAATGTTGCTGGGGCATTGCATAAACCAAATGGCATCCTTCTGAATGCAAATGTTCCAAAAGGACATGTGAATGTAGTTTTTTCTTGATCTTCGAGTGCAATGGGAATTTGATAATAGCCTGAATATCCGTCAAGAAAACAGTAGTAGGGATGACCTGCTACTCTTTCTAAAATTTGATCCAAAAATGGTAATGGAAAATGATCTTTTCTAGTGGCGTCATTTAATTTTCTATAATCAATACACATCCGCCAACTAGATGGGACTCGACTTGTTAACAATTCACCTTTTTCATTTTTTATCACTGTGATGCCAGATTTTTTTGGAACTACTTGTGTTGGGCTTACCCACTTACTATCAGAAATAGGGTAGATAATTCCAACATCAAGTAGTTTGAGAACTTCAGTTTTCACAACATCTTTCATGTGTGGATTTAATCTCCTTTGTGGTTGTTGAGATGTTTTTGCATTTTCTTCTAAGTGAATTTTGTGTGTGCAAATTAGTGGATTAATGCCCTTAAGATCTTTTAGTGTCCAACCAATTGCATTTTTATGTCTTTTAAGCATATCAACTAATTTACCTTCTTGATTACTTGAGAGTTTGGAAGAAATTACCACCGGATATGTTTCATCTTCTCCAAGAAATGCATACTTCAATTCTTCTGGCAAGGGTTTTAACTCCAATACTGGTGGTTCGTCTTTGTTCTCATATTTTTCATCAAATTCTTTCTCTGATCCTGGTAACGAGTGATACCTGAAAAAATCGTCAAGATCAATTTCAATATTTTCTTTAACAGTTTCAATTGAACAAATATCTAATTGATCACGAGTACTCCCTTCTTGAATGTTTTCTTCCACAAGAGTTTCAATAAGATTTTCATCTTCACTTTCATCTCCTTTGTCATGTGGTTGCTTACAAAGATTAAAAACATTGAGCTCCAAGGTCATGTTACCAAATGACAACTTCATTATTCCATTCCTGCAATTTATAAGAGCATTAGAAGTTGCTAAAAATGGACGACCTAAAATTACAGGAATTGCATTACAAGCTTCAATAGGTTGTGTATCTAAAACTATGAAATCGACAGGATATACAAAGTTATCAACTTGGACCAACACGTCTTCTACCATACCTCTTGGCACTTTAACAGATCTATCAGCAAGTAAAAGTGTTACCGAAGTAGGTTTTAACTCGCCTAGATTGAGTTCTTGATAAACTGAATATGGAAGTAAATTCACACTAGCTCCAAGGTCAAGCAAGGCTTTTTTAATCTTTCGTTCTCCAATAATACACGAAATAGTAGGACAACCAGGGTCTTTGTATTTCAAAGCATTATTATTTTGAATGATTGCACTTACTTGTTCGGCTAAAAATGCTTTCTTTTTCACATTCAATTTTCTTTTCACAGTGCACAAGTCTTTCAAAAATTTGGCATATGATGGTACCTGTTTTATTGCATCTAATAAAGGAATATTAACTTTTACTTGTTTAAAAATATCATATATATCAGAATTCAAATTTGATTTTTTTGTATTTTTCAATGCATGAGGGAATGGTGGTGACACTGTCTGTTGAACCTCCTCTTCGCAAGTTATGGGTTCCACTTCCTTACCCTTTGGAGTTGATTTATCATCATCTTCACAAGGTTCAAGAATGGATTTTTCCACAACCTTACCACTTCGAAGGGTAATAACAGATTTTACCTGATCCATCGGTTGAGTTCCAGAAGTTCCAATTTGTGTATGATGATCCTTGGGATTAGGCAGAGGTTGTGAAGGAAATTTACCTTTTTCATGAACATTAAGTGCAGATGCAAATTTAGCAAGAGTATCTTTCAAGTCTGTCATGGTTTGAGCAGTTTGAGTATTGATAGACTCTTGCTTTGAAATGAAAGAATTCAATGTATCTTCCAAATTTCTTTTCGGCGGAGGAACATAAGGTGCATAATTTTGAAAATTTTGTTGATTTTGAAAATGTGGTTGCGGAAATTGGGCAGCATTATCATTCCTCCAACTAAAATTTGGATGATTTCGCCAACCTGGATTGTAATTTTGAGAAAATGGTTCAAAATTTGGCCTTTTGAAATTGTTCAAAACATTGGCTTGCTCATGGAGACATTCTTTAAAAGAGGGCAAAGTGGGACAATCTTTTGTAAAATGATCACTTGTATCACAGATGTGACACACAATTTCTTGAACAGATTTTAATTGACCATTCTTTTTCAATTCAAGTGCCTCAACTTTTCTTGCCAAAGAGGTAAATCTAGCTTGAAGATCATGTTCATCTTTGAGAGTGTACATACCTCCACCAGATGTAGGAGATTGAATCTTGTTTGATGGTTCGATTGTACCTATAGTGTCCCAATTTTGAGCATTTTCAGCTAATGAATCGAGATACTCAATTGCCTCGTTCGGATCTTTATCTTCAAATGTTCCATTACACATAAATTCAACCATTTGCCTATCTTTAGGTGTTAAGCCTTCATAAAATTGAGAAACAACTCTCCAAATTTCAAAACCATGATGTGGACAAAGATTAAGCAATTCTTTGTATCTATCCCAACACTGATAAAAAGTTTCTCCTTGTTTTTGAGTGAAAGTGATGATTTGCCTTTTGAAAGAATTTGTTCTATGAGATGGAAAAAACTTTTTCAAAAATTGTTGTTGCAATTCATCCCAAGTTCGAATGGATCCCGATCTAAGATTTTGTAGCCAAGTTTTAGCTTTATCTTTTAAAGAAAAAGGAAAAAGCTTAAGGCGAATGGTGTTCATGCTACAATTTAGATCATTATATGTGTTGCACACTTCTTCAAACTCTCGTAAATGCATGTATGGATTTTCAGAATCTAAGCCATGAAAGTTGGGTAAAAGTTGGATAATACCAGGCTTAAAATTGAAATGAGATGCATCAGGGGGAAAAACTAGACATGAAGGTGCACTAGTACGTGTAGGATTCATGTGATCTCTAAGTGTTCTTCGTCTATCATGATCATGTTGAGATTGAATTTCATCTTCATTTTCTTGGATGGGTTCTTCCGCCATGTTTTGTAAAAATAAAGGGTTATTTCGAATGAGTCGACCACTAAGTGTACGTGACCAAATGCTCATGCAAATGCAAAACAAAAAGAAAAAAAAAACACACAAAAGCAATAAAAAGAAAAATAAACTTTAAACAATATTAAATAGACTTGAAATTAAATTATACTTCCCCGGCAACGGCGCCAAAAACTTGTTGCGACTTTGATTGTTGCACTCCCAAGAGCAGGTTGTCCACAAGTAGTATAATTCGGTGAGTCCGAATATCGTATCCACAGGGAAGCTAAGGTAATTACAAGTCCACTACAATGTCTTTTTGTTTTTGTTTTTGTTTCTTTTTAATTTTAATTGAATCTTTAATGGGTAAATTTTAATTGTTCAAATTTAAATTTAAGTAGTTGAGATTAAAGGATCCACTCTTGGTATTTTAATAAAGTTAACATTAACGAACAATATTGAAATCCACTTAATAAAATGGTTCCAATATATTAAATAATCATATTTATATTATGTTATAAATTATAATCTTATAAGTACATAATATATACCAAAACTTATAAATGTGGTCAAGTATTTATTGTGCTATATATATTTGTAAACACTAAATCAAGGTTCCCACTTTAAATGGTTGGTAAAACCAAACAAACATTTAAATGGTACCAATAAATTAATACTATAATATATTCATATATAATAAATCAAGGAATCCAAGTTAAATGGTTGGTAAAACCAAACTAACATTTAAATGGTTCCAAGAATTTAATATTATAATATATTTATATATAATAACTCAAGGCATCCATTTTAAATGGTTGGTAATACCAAACTAACATTGAAATGGTTCCAAGAATTTAGTGTAACATATAGCAACAATAAATCAAAACTCCCACTTATAAGTAGGGTATAAAAATGCTTAAAGAAATAAATATAACATAAACAATAAATAATGATTAAATAATATAAAACATAGATTCTTACCTTATAATAACCTTATTATCATGCCAAGAGCTTCACCTTATCATCTCAACTTTAGGAAGTTAGCTATTCATTATTCAAAGTGTAAAACTTTGAATATGAAATTAACATGCTAATTATATTTAAATGAAGAAATAAAAGAAAAATATAGAGAGAAATATTATGAACTCAAAGATTTGTTCATAGAATGAGGGATATCTCAATACATTACAATGCACCCCTATTTATAGCCAAATTTGGGGAGACAACCACAAATAAAATATTATTTTTTACACATAAGTCTTCATTGGTGTTCCAAGAAATTAATATTATATTGCACATCACTTTTGACAAGCATCTTCTCCGAATTTTCTTCTTCACATAAAATGAAACATGTGGATAATTGAGTTGTCTAGTTGTGGTATTTTTTTCAGAATATTTGACCAAGTAGTTTGAGAGATATGGTCAAAATACTAGAGCATGGTAAAACTGCCACTCCTTCGGTAACTTTAATTGTTGCTTAATTTGATCCCAATTGTGAGAGGATTTTTATCTCATGCTTGCCACCAATATTGTAGATATTAACATCAACTTTCTACAGGTCCAAGAATCATCTTAATCCCATTTGCAACGCCAAGGTTATTCTTGTTTTATCGAACCTGTAAAAATAGTAAAAACTTATAATTACACAACAACTTATATTTTATACAATTTATTATAAAACATATAATATTTAAAAATTTAATAAAACAAAAACTATATATTTATATTATAAAACATTTAATTAATGTACAATTTTTATGTTTATCACCACAGCCTACCCAACAAGATATGACAAGCATGCATGTGCACCACATCACACAAGACCTCATCCACATACTTCTCAATAGAAAAAGACACCAAAACTTGTTTGTTCACCTTCACCTCCGCATAATCATTCAACCATTGACGTCTATATGGTTTAAAATGCTTTAATGTAGGTAAACCCAATTTTTCTACCATCTCACTACTAGCCACATTAGTACAACTTCTCCCATCTATGATAAGGTTGCAAACCTTGCTATTCACAAAACATCTAGTATGGAACAAGTTTTCTCTTTGGTTAGTCTCGTCCTCCTTGACTTGGACACTCATGATACACCTAGTCACTAATGCTTCACCTATGACCACCCCATAACCCTCATCAGGATCCTCTAACGCAGGCATTCATCATCCTCGTCCTCCTCCGCACTTTGGGACTCATACTCACCATAGTCATTTAAAATCATTACCCTTTTATTAGGACATTCACTAGCAATATGACCCAACCCTTGACACCTAAAACATTTAGTATCTCTAGATCGAGTATGAGGAGTTTCAGATTTACCTTGCACTCCTTGCTTAGGTGTTTCGTGCTTTGTCTCCATCTTGGGTTTGGTCACCACTTTACTTTCATCACGTTTTGCCCCATTTGGTCGCCAAGAAGATGACGAACTCCCACTTTGATTGGTGCGGCCAATTCCTCGCCTCTTGAGTTGTTTCTCCACTTTTACGGCCATTTGCACCATCTTGTCTAGCTCCAAGTAGTGCCTAAGCTCCATTTGATCTTGTATCTCCCTGTTCAAACCACAAAGAAAACGTGCCCATGGTCACCTCACTATCCTCCTCGATATTTACCCTAATCATGACTACTTCCATCTCTTTATAGTAGTCCTCAACACTCTTTAAACCTTGCTTTAAAGTTTGTAGCCTCTTAAGCATCTCCATATAGTAGTGATTGGGCACAAACCTCTTCCTCATTACCCTCTTCATCTCATCCCAAGATTTAATGGGTCTCTCATTATACTTCCTTCTAGTGATCACTAATTGATCCCTCCAAATGAGAGCATAGTCTAGAAACTCCACCACCGCAAAATAAACTAGAGAAACTAGAGAAATAAACTTAACTGCGTTGGATCATTCCAAAGCTTGTTGCGACGTAATTCTAACTAGAGAAACATGCAAATAAACTTAACTTGACCAACACTTCATTGGATCGTTCCCATGCTTGTTGCGACCTAATTCTAACTAGAGAAACATGAAAATAAACTTAACTTGACCAACACTTCATAATCAAACTAGAAGCGAGACAATGACGCCCATAAGATAAAAGCCAATCAGGAACTCGAAACAAGCCTCTGAACCGAAGCGATGCTGATGTCAAAAATGCGTGACAGCAGCTGCGCTAGCTGGGCTTCGTTTAAGAGGCTGTTGGTCATTGGGGCTTGAACCACCAACTAGAGTACCTTACCAACATCCTAAGGTGTGGCTTGAACCATGGCTTAGGGCCCCAGGCCAACCAAAATCCAAACAAACACCCAAGACAACCAAAGTTCCAACCGAGAACTCAGATAAATCTATACTGAGATGTATCGATTCGTTTGCTGTCTTACATCGTTCCAATGGCCATATGATCGACCATGGATCGATCTAGACTTGATGAAGTGTTTTAGGAACCATGGCTATGGGCTAGAAGCCAACCACGATCCACCCAAAACTTCAAAGCCGAAGCTTCACTCACGCGGGAACTAAAGAAATCGAAGGGGTACTTGTCTTGTTTTGTTTTAAAATCGATGGGACCATGAACCAAGCCTTGAAGGGTCATCTTGGTCACATCCTTGAAATGCTAAGGAAAGGTTCAAACCGTGGTTACAAGCCTTGGACCAACCGTGATTCGAACATTTGCCTTAGACAAGCAACACTAAAACAGAGCCTCAAAGTTTGCAATATGGAGAGTTGCTGTTAAAAATGGTTTTTTTGGGGTGAATGGACTGCAACCAATGGACCAACACCTTCCTAACATACTCTATTACATGCCTAAATGCAGCCTTGAGCGCCTGGAACCGAGCCAATCCCTGAAATAAGAAAAACAAGCCAAACCGTGAAGCACAAGGAAGGCCGAAAGCTGCACAAAATTTTTGTTCGAAAATTTTTGCTGTCAATTTCGGTCTTGCTCCTTAAATCATGAACATGTAAGGTTTTAAAATATTTATATGACTTGATTGAAGAGAAACGATTAATATAAACATGCCTGGAATTAGTTTAAGAAGAAAACAAATGCTACGACGAACACGGCGCGGCGAAGACGGAGTTCCTTTTCTTTTCTTATTTTCTCTCTTGGTTTTTCTTGTTGCTTCTCACAATTTTTGCTGTGGTTTTTCTCTGATATTTTCAAAGGGATAGGTGAAGAGAATGGCTAGGAAATGAATGGGAAATTTTACTAATTAAATGAAGATTTGAATGGCAAAAAAAATCTTGCTATCCTTGAGCTTGAGAGATAAGGAAATGATTTGATATATTGATGGATAGAGGGGGATTTGATGGGATGAGATGACAGATTTTTGCTAACCAAAATATGGTAGAAATATTGCTTAATTATTAATTATTGGTGATTAAAAGTGAGGGAATTATCTTACCAAGAAAGGGTAAGGAAGGGTGACAATAAAGGAGAGTTGCCAAACACAATTTAAATCTACAAGGGGGTGGCCGGAATTTGTTAAATAAATGGAGGAAAAATATTGCTTAATTATGAATTTTAACTCTTTAAAGTTTTAAACACTTATTATGTATTTTAGTGAATTAATAATTTAATTTAGGATAATAGTTTTCTTGCATACATGGCTAATTCTTACTAACATGTTAAGTTACATTTTCTTAAATAAAATAAGCCTAGATTAATTTATCCCAATTGGTTACACAATTTAATTTAGGATTTTAATTAATTATTGGACATAAAAGGCTTATTTACTACTTAACTCCAAATTAATTAAATAAATCCTTAAACTTCTTTTACATTAAAATAAATTATTATTTATCTTAAATTAGGTCTAGGAATATTTTTTTATTATTAAAATTTATCTCAATACTCCGACTCCAGTCCGGCCTCGCTTATTTATCCGAAAGATAAAAACTAAATTCTGCGTAAAATAAATAATCGTAATCCAACCAATTTAAAAGAATGAATTTAAACCCTAATGCATAAAAATCATTTATAATTTAAATAATAGTAATTATGCATGGCTTATAAATAATCTGATTTATCGGGTTCTACAGATCACTAAGAGTTTCGATACAGACAGTGTGATAAGTCTTGATTGGAGTGGGCTGTTGAAAATACGTTGTAAAGCCAAAGTCTTTTAGTTGAATTCTTCCTAGAAAATGAAGAAGGGGTGACGTAGGAGTATTCAATCTCCGAACATCCATAAAAATATTGTGTTATTTACTTATCTCAAGCTCCTACTTTTCTAGTCGCAATTTGTTAAGTTTGCTAAAAGGGTTTGAACTGTCATTGAGAATTGTGAACCGTTTTCCGCACTCATCAGTTCTTCAAGTTTCCAACCGTTTGAGAAAGAATTTTCAACCGCCTACAAACGTTTGAAAAACCTATTTTAAATAAGAAAATTTGAAAGAGTTCATTCACTCCCCCTCTAAACTCTTTCCCGATCCCAATAAAAACTCTTACTGATTTTAGATGGTACAAAGATACATTTTCATCTCGAATAAATGAGATAACAGACTGTAATAATAGTCTATGGAAAGCCAAATTGTTAGACTTAAATTTGTTGTGGAGATGCTAGTAAAAACCAGTAGATGCTGGCTTAGTACAAAACCAGTAGACGTAAATAAGTAGAAAACCAGAAGCACTTGTATCGCTCTAAAACCAGTACTAGCACTTATCAAGTACTGCTTAATCTACTTAACAAGTGACTTCTTAGCTAAAACCAGAACTGGAAGGAATACAAAACTCGAAATAAACACTAGCAGAATTTTGCGAATCTCAAGTCTTTAAATATTACCGTTGATCTATTAACGTGATAATTGAATTTATTGCTTCACTAAAGGCCATTAAATGTTGTACGAGAACATTTAATACGGCTTACTATTTTTTGTATGAGCTGAGACTGATTGCTTTAATGTATTCTGCAGGGTCCATTTTCAGCAATAAAGCTGAACCACTGTGATAGGATCAGTTATTGACTAAGGAGTGTTTAGAAGGGGGGGGGGGGGGGGGGGGGTTGAATAAACACTTCTACGAATTTAAATGTTATTCGAAAAAGGTAGTTCAGTCTTATTACAAACTGAACTAAATAACCCGTCGGTCAATAACAATCAGTTAAACTGAATAAACAGTTGCGGAAAGTAAACTGATTGAAAGATAGAGTATCTAACTGAAAATGAAAAACTGAAGTAAAGACAACGCAATATGTTTCTGGATGTTCGGAGATTTGAATAACTCCTACGTCACTCCTTCTATCTCAAAGATAGGATATTCACTAAAAGACTTTGATCGAGTACAACACTTGTACAGACCCACTTCAGTTAGGACTTATCTACTGCCTAAACTGAAACTCTTAGTATAATACAATGATCTCTGTGAGTAACTGAACTTAGCACTTATTGAATTATCAATATTACAGAGTGCTAGTTTGCTCAACTTGTAGCCTTGATTTCTACGAATAAATCTAATAAGAGTGAGCTGAGATTTTGACAGAGTAATAGCAAGTTTGAGATTGATAGATCGTCGTCTTTCTTCAACCGCTCTTTTGTCATATTTATAGACTTGTCTTTCAACAGTAACTTTGAATTTATGTATCCGTTGATTGTCACTTCATCATTTCTTGGATAGTGTTCTTGATTGCCACTTCACTATTGATTGTAAAACGGCGTTTTAATTTCAATAGCCGTAATACGTTGTTCTATGCAGTGCGGCTTTCCATATTCTGTCTGATATGATCTTTCTCGAGGTATCTTCAGTTGAGAGATTTTAATATTTTCGGCTGAATGTTTTAACTGATCAGTTCTCAACTGATCAGTTTGTGTTAACTGATTTCAGTTGATAAGTCCAGCTGCCGAATCAGCTGCCGAATTTGCTTTCGCGTATTAGATGATTTAATCGATTGATTTATGTTTTTGTCAAACTCCAGAATTTAGTTTCCAACAATTTCCCCCTTTATGGTGTTTGACAAAACCAAGAGATTTAACTCAGCTCTTTGTTGATAATAGATTACGCAACTTAATAATAGAATAGCTGGGTTCCTTGTAGGTAATATAAAGTCTGAGAAAATGATATCAGTTGATAATAATGGTCTGATTAATTCTTCAACTAATTCTTCAGCACAACTGAATCATAAAATAACTGGACAAATGATATCAGTTGCTTCAGCTGCTTTCCCCCTTTTTGTCAAATACCTCCATTCTGTCTGAGAGCTTTCTAACATCGATGGATAGAAGTTTTACATCTGAGGAGATACTTGTGGCCATAGTAGTGAAAGAAGTCTGCAGTAATTCTATCTTCTTTGAAACGGAGGTTTCCAGTCGCCCAATTCTTTGACTGTTTACATCCTGATTTGTAGAGAAAGAGTTGATGAGTCCCTTCTTCATATCCGTTACAGTTTGGATAAGAGAGTCCATATTGGCTTGAAGTTTATTCAGTTTCTCTAAGTTGGATGCATGTGAATGGTCCAGCTTTAGAGTGTGAGATAGTTGTGTATTCTGAATTTTGGAAATGGTAGAGATCATTTGCTCCATATTATTCTGTAGGTTCTGAACTTCTTCCAAGATAAGTGCAACATCTGAAGAAGATGAAGGAGGAGACTGATAAGATGTTCATGGTTCTTTAGAGATGTGTGTTGGGTGCAATAATTGTCCTTGCTTGGTAGAGCGATCGAACCGTGGTGCTTGAGCTGCTGTGCGGTTAAAAGATTTGAGTTGCACCATTACCACTAGCTATAGCTTTTGGTAAAGCGGTAAGCGCTTGGTCCTTCAAGTGGTATCAGAGCCAGATTTTTCAAAATCTTTTAAATGGCCAATCTAGCAAGCGAGTATGCCCAAGGACAATCCACAAATCGTCCTCCTCTTTTCAATGGTACTAATTACGGATATTGGAAAAATAGAATATCTCTATACATCCAATCCGTCGATTACGACCTTTGGAAAATAACGGTGAAAGGTCCCTATATCCCCATGAAAACGGTGGATAATAAGGAAATTCCTAAGGGAATGGATGACTTCACCAAGGACGATATGAAACTTATCTCTCAAAATGCTAAAGCTATGAATATTCTTCATTGTTCTCTAGATATGAATGAATACAACCGAATCTCGGCTTGCACCTCCGCCAAAGAGATTTGGGACAAATTGGAGATTTGCCACGAGAGAACCAATCAAGTCAAAGAAACGAAGATAGATCTTCTCCAACTCAAGTACGAGACCTTTGAGATGGAACCCAAGGAGGATGTCGACACCATGTTCCGGCGGCTCACCCAAATCATCAATGAGCTTGCCCAACTTGGTGAGAACTACCCAACTAAACAAGTGTGGAGGAGAGCCCTTCGAGCACTACCAGCGGAATGGGATGCAAAGCGCACGGCTATCATTGAGTCCAACAAGGGAGATGCGGCATCCTACGACCTTGATCAACTTCATGGGACCCTAAAGACCCATGAACTTGAAGTATCTACCCGAAAGGAGACAAAGAAAGATGACGAAAAAGTAAAGGCGAAAGGGATCGCCTTGACCAGTCAACTTGAAGATAGCGACGATGAAGAAATGGCACTCCTCACTAGAAAGTTCAAAAGATTCATGCGGAGTTCCAACTTCAACAAGAAGGACAAAAAGATTGAGAAGGAAGTGACCTGCTACAACTGTCAACAAAAGGGTCACTATGCAAACGAGTGTCCCTCCAAGAAGAAGGCCGGCAAAGACAAGAAGAAGGCCCTTCTAGCCACGTGGAGAGACAACGACAACGAAGAGGAGTCTACCCTATGCTTCATGGCGAAGGAAGATCATCTGACCGACTCGGATGACGACGACGTACCCTCTTACGATGAATTACTCTCCGCTTACACTAGTATGTACAATAAGGCTAAGTCACTTAGAAATGAGAATAAGCAACTTAAAACTGAACTGGAAGCTAGGATGCATGACAACACTAAGCTCAAGACAAACCTAAGAGATTTAGAGAAAGCCTTCAACAAGTTCAATGTGAGTAGCGGTAAACTAGAAAACCTCTTGAGCATGCAAAGGTGTAACTTCGACAAAGGAGGTCTAGGATATGAAAAGAAATCAGTCAACTTCGCAAGTCTTATCGCAAAGGCAAAACCAAGAACACCACCAACATGCACTTACTGTTGTAAGATAGGCCACATAAGACCTAAATGCAAGAAACTTAAACACCAACACAATAAGTATAGTTATTGGAAATGGATCCCCAAATCCCCAACTACTACTAACCTCAAAGGACCCAAAGAAACGGGTACCAACTATCAAACTGTATCTCAATCTTGTAGGGTCAAAGGGGAGACAAGTCATCGAGCACTTGGTATCTTGACAGTGGATGCTCTCGACACATGACGGGAGAAAAGAAGCTGCTACAATCCATTCGACCAAAAGAAAAGGGATCGGTGACCTTTGGAGACAACAGAAAAGGGATCATAGAAGGCATCGGCTCAATAGGTATATCTAACTCTACTATCATTGATGATGTACTTATTGTGAAAGGACTTAAACATAACCTCCTAAGCATTAGTCAATTGTGCGATATGGGTTATGAAGTCAAATTCACACCACACGATTGCACTGTATCACTCACAACTGACAAATCCATTAGTTTCAAAGGTTATAGAAGTGAAAATGTTTACAAGGTCGATTTAAAGATTTCATCTTTTTCAAAAATAAAAAGCCTTGTAACATTAAATATTGATGACAACATTCTTTGGCATAGACGACTTGGTCATGTTGGGATGAGCACCATAGAAAAACTTTTAAAACTTGACCTAGTTTCCGGAATGCCAAAGCTAAATTTAAAATTAGATTTTTTTTGTGATGCTTGTCAACTTGGTAAACACACAAAGGAATCTTTCAAAAATAAAAATTTTGTATCCACTTCTATGCCCCTTGAATTACTTCACCTAGATTTATGTGGTCCCTCGAGGACAACTAGTCTAGGAGGTAAATCCTATGCTTTTGTCATTGTGGATGATTTTTCACGTTTTACTTGGACATTGTTTTTAGCCCACAAAAGTGATGCCTTTGATCATTTCAAAATTTTTGTCAAAAAGGTTGAAAATGAGAAAAATCTGTTGATCAAACAAATCCGTAGTGACCACGGAACGGAATTTCAAAATGAAAATTTTTCAATTTTTTGTCAAAACAAAGGCATTGGTCACAACTTTTCTTGTCCTAGAACTCCTCAACAAAACGGTGTCGTTGAGAGGAAGAATAGGACCCTAGTAGAGATTGCAAGGACCATGCTATGTGAGCATTCTCTACCAAAATATTTTTGGGCTGAAGCAATGAGTTCTGCTTGTTACATCATCAATCGCGTATCAATAAGGCCAATTCTCAAGAAAACTCCATACGAACTATGGAGAGGGAGAAAGCCTAACATTTCTTACTTCCGCGCTTTTGGATCAAAATGCTTCATCCACAACAATGGTAAGGACAACCTGGGTAAGTTCGATGCTAAATCGGACAAAGGTATCTTTCTTGGTTACTCTACTTCTAGCAAAGCATATAGAGTCTTTAATAAACGCACTTTACTAGTTGAAGAATCTATTCATGTCATATTTGATGAAACTAACCCTTGCTTGCTTAGACCTGTTGTTTCTGATGATGATGATATAGATATCCTTGGCGAAAAGTTGGAGTCCACAAGCCTAAATGATGTTTCTAAAGATCAAGAGGACGCACCTCTTCCGAAGGAGTGGACTACGCACAAGGATCATCCCATGGACCTCATCATTGGTAGCCCATCGAAGGGAGTATCTACTCGCTCTTCTAATATGTGCAATTATCTTGCTTTTCTTTCTCACATAGAGCCTAAGAACATAGAAGAAGCTTTACTTGATGATTCTTGGATTATTGCTATGCAAGATGAACTAAATGAATTTAGAAGGAATAAAGTTTGGAATCTTGTACCTAGACCCACTGATAGACCTGTCATAGGAACTAAATGGGTATTTAGGAACAAGTTAGATGAGCATGGTACAATCACTAGAAATAAAGCTAGGCTAGTAGCTAAAGGATATAGTCAAGAAGAGGGAATTGATTATGATGAGACTTATGCCCCTGTTGCTAGACTAGAATCCATTCGCATGCTACTTGCTTTTGCTTGCTCTAGAGACTTTAAATTGTTTCAAATGGATGTTAAAAGTGCTTTTCTTAATGGTGATTTGAAAGAAGAAGTGTATGTTGAGCAACCTGTTGGTTTTGAAGATGTGCACTTATCTGATTATGTGTATAAACTTGATAAGGCTCTGTATGGTTTGAAACAAGCTCCTAGAGCTTGGTATGAGAAATTATCTACCTTTTTGCTGTCTAATGGTTTTTGTAGGGGTAAAGTTGATATTACCTTGTTCACCTTGACTAAAGATAATGATTTGCTGATAGTACAAATATATGTAGATGATATTATTTTTGGTGCTACTAATGAACACTTGTGTAGAGATTTTTCTAAGCTTATGCAGGATCACTTTAAGATGAGCATGATGGGCGAGCTCAACTACTTCCTTGGTCTCCAAATCAAGCAATGCAAGGATGGTTTCTTTGTCAACCAAGGGAAGTACATCAAGGAGATGCTCAAAAAGTTTGGGATGGAGTCTTCCAAAGCCTCATCCACACCTATGAGCACGACAGTCAGACTCGACAAAGATGAGGGAGGTAAACCTGTTGACCAAAAGTTATTTCGTAGCATGATTGGCTCCCTACTCTATGCGACTGCTAGTAGACCTGACATTATGTTTAGTGTTTGCTTGTGTGCACGATTTCAATCATGTCCAAAGGAATCACACTTATTCGCCTTAAAACGCATTTTCAAATATCTTTCAAAGACTCCAAATCTCGGATTATGGTATTCTAAGAACTCATTTTTTGATTTAAAAGCTTACTGTGATGCCGACTTTGGAGGATATAAGGTGGATAGAAAGAGCACTAGTGGTACTTGTTTCTTTTTGGGAAATTGCTTGGTGTCATGGTTTTCTAAAAAGCAAAACTGTGTTGCACTTTCAACGACCGAGGCCGAGTATATGGCTGCCGGTAGCTGTTGTGAACAAATTCTTTGGATGAAGTATCAATTACTCGACTATGGTGTTACTTTTTCAAAAATTCCAATCTTTTGTGATAATACAAGCACCATATGTCTAACAAAGAATCCAGCTCAACATTCTCGTACTAAACATATTGACATTCGACATCATTTTATTCGTGATCACATTGAGCAAAATGATGTTGAACTTCACTATGTTGACACCAAGAATCAAATTGCTGATATTTTTACAAAACCACTAGATGAATCTACTTTTACTCGTTTGCGTGGTGAACTTGGCATGATTGAGTTGTAAACACTAGTCGAATACTCTCGTACATATTTGTTAAATTGAGGGGGAGTATTATTAATGTGAGCATTATAATGTCGGATAATACAAATTAATTGTATTTATCCATAATTATGGCTCAACATTCATTTATGTGCTAAATATTTTAAATTTTAGGTGTTCCTCATCTTGGCTACTTCGGAATCACCGTTCCTTTTCGGATGCTTCGTTTCACTTCGGATCCACCGAACGTGTTCGGATCGTCCGAACCTGACCATAGGTTCCAGAACTTCCGATTCACTCTTCGGACCATCCGAACACACATCGGATCGTCCGAACCTCCTTCCGATGTCATTAAATGTTCGCGCCTTCCCAATGCCTGCCTGTAGGACTTCGTACCCTACGTTTACTCATCGTAGCCTCCGGTCTTGGATCGGAATGTCCGATTGTGAATCGGATCGTCCGAACTTCCTGCCAGATAACCGTTCCGTTCAAATTCCGGACCTTCCGAACTCATGTTCGGCCCGTCCGAACATGGCCTATAAATAGGCGTTCGGATCCTCTGATTTATTTGCTCATTCACTCCTTCTTTCTTTCCCCACACAAAAACACTCACTACTCACTATGCCTCCGCGCCGTAACGCAGCTGGCCGAAATGTTCGCCCTCGTCACGGTGCCTTTCACCATGATCTTACGCAACCACCCAACCCTCGTCCTATCCCACCTGAATTCGAAACACGTAACATTCTGCCTGGTCGTACCCTTCACACCGATTACCTTCGTGCAAATTCCTTTACGTTGATTACTCTTATTGAGTCTCAACGTTGGGGAAACTTCTTTCTACCTTCCGTACCCGATCTCATCTACCCCTCTCTCATACAACAGTTCTATGCGAACTTTTCCCTAGTTCTTGGTGGTGATGACACTCGTGTTGTTACCATTGTTCAGGGTCGGTTCATTTCTTTTTCTACCACCGACCTCTCCACTTGGTTCGATCTTCCTCAAGACGGACCGAGTGAGTTCTTTTCTCAGTCTTGGACTGAGAATGACCCTACTTTTGATCGAGTCACTGCCTTGACCACCATCTTTGGTCGTCCGCCTACTCCTGCCGATGACCGTCCTCATGCGAAGGACCTTCCTCCTCAGCTTCAGCTTGTTCTGAAGCTCATCACTTCTTCCATTGTTCCACGCAGTGGAGACCTCTCCACTTGCAAGTATCTCGATCTGTACATTCTCTATTATTTAGTCTCCCAGCGTCCTTTTAACCTTCCCCGTTTTCTTATGTACGCCATGGAGTACGTGGCTTCTTCTACTCGCGTCTCTTTTCCGTTTGGCCGGTTCATTAACCGGATTCTAGCCCATCTGGGCATTGACTTTACAGATGAAGAATCCGTGTCTATTTCTCCCCGCGAGACTATCGACCATGATACTGTTGTTAAGATGGGACTCTCTTGGAATCCCGTTTTCTCCTCTTGGGTCGTCGACAAGGATCGCATCTTTGCGTCCTATCGACCGACCGAACACTTTCATGTTCCCTTCGGTCTCCTTCCTCCTCACGTTCAGACGAGAGGATTTCCCGCTGGTCCCCCTACTACGGATACCACTCCTACCCCTTCGTTTGATATTCCCTCTACATCCCATCAGCGTGTTCCCGACCCTATTAGCACTCCTTTGATGACCATGGATGACCTTCCTCATGGCTTCACTCCGCCTGCTCCCTCTGGACCCTACGATCGGATTTTCGAGTATCTCGAGCGATTGGAGACTCGTTTCGACACTCGTTTCTCTCTTTTGGAGTCTACCTTAGAGCGTCATCATACTGAGACTTCCTCGCGTCTTGATTCCATCGAGGCTGAGATGAGGAGCCATAGAGAGTCGCGGGATGCGGATTCTTAGCTTATGTTTTTGTTATTTTTTTGTTTATTTTATCGTTATGCATCATTGTATAAAAGACTTATTTATTAGTGGATATTTTACCTATTTATTTGTCTCTCTTTATGCTTATGTCTTTTTGATTATCGCAAAAAGGGGGAGAATTTATTTGGTTAAAATTGCTATTAAATGGTTATTAAATAAATTCACCTTAATTCAACCTCTTAGACTTGTTATTTGATTAAGGGGGAGTTATTTAATAACATTCAGATTATGTTGATTATTGTTTCTCAATTTTTAACCAAGTTTTGTGATCATCAAAAAGGGGGAGATTGTTACGCCTTAAACGCATACAAATCTCGACGATGAGATTAATGTTTTTAATGCTGTAACATATCCCAAAGTTTTTGTTTTGATGATACCAAAACTTGGATTAAAAATGTACTAATGTTTTATATTGAGGCATGCAGGAAATTAAGAACAAGGTTACGTTCGGAAGATCCGAAATGTGGTTCGGACGTTCCGAAATTGTGCAAATCAGAAGCAAAATAGAAGCTGTTCGGAAGCTGCGAGGAGCCAGTTCGGACGTTCCGAAGACGTGATCGGACGTTCCGAACACAAGCAATCAAATCACTTCAATGCGGAGACAAATTGATCTGACTGTTGATTGAGTAGATTTCGGACGCTACGAAGGACATGATCGGACGCTACGAAGTGTTGAAGATTTCAAATCTCCGGAAACGCGGGAATGTTCGGACGATACGAACTGGAGTTCGGACCTTCCGAAGCTGTGCATACACTGTCTAAAAGAACTGTTCGGAAGAAACGGAGTTTGATCGGTCCCTCCGAAGTATATGTTCGGACCCTACGAAGTCAAGAACGGACGATCCGAAGTCATCCCAGAATTACGCAAATTGATTTTAATCACATCGGACGTTCCGAAGCATAAACAGAAGATCCGAACCTTGGCGTCCAAGACTAGTATAAATAGGCCTTTGAGGATGCATTCTCAATCATCCCACTCCACTCTCTCTTGTCTCTTACAAAGCTTTCTACTATCTCTTGTGTGTGTTGATTAAAAGAGTTGTAATATCAAAAGAGTTGTAGAAAAAGAGTGAAAGTAATACTCTCGAGTGGGTTGTAAAGTTCGTGGCTATCCTTGGAGCCCTCAAGGCCAAGTAGACGCATCGAGGCGTGGTTGTAAAAGCTAGCTTGGAGCTCCTAAAGCCAAGTCGATATAGTGATACCTCGATCCTCATCGAGAAGGGGAGACGTAGACGATTCTTCGTCGAACTTCCATAAACATCTCTATCTCTCTTTACTTTACGCATTTACTTTACTACGCATTTATTTTACGCACTTACGCATTCATTTTTATTTGTGATTGTCCCTCAAGTCTTCCGCTTGCAATTTTTGCAAACTCGTTTTAAAAACGCTAAAGGACCTAAAAGAACCTATTCACCCCCCCTTTAGGTTCTTCAAGTGGTATCAGCTTTTGGTAAAGCGGTAAGCGCTTGGTCCTACAATTGGTATCAGAGCCAAAGTCACGGGTTCGATTCCCATTGATTGCAAGGAGTGCAATTATTGGGAGGGAGATTGTTGGGTGCAATAATTGTCCTTGCTTGGTAGAGCGATCGAACCGTGGTGCTTGAGCTGCTGTGCGGTTAAAAGATTTGAGTTGCACCATTACCACTAGCTATAGCTTTTGGTAAAGCGGTAAGCGCTTGGTCCTACAATGTGTTCAAAAATGACCAAAGTTTGATCAGTTGAGACTGATTCAATAACATTTTGAACTGAAATATCAGTTTCAGTTATTTCTCCTTGAACTGGAATATCATCAGCAGTGATTTCATCTAGATCCTGAGGTGGTGAAGGAGGGTTCTGTTCAGCAGATGATAAAAGAACTGAAGTTGGTGCCTCTAAAGGATGATTGATTAAAGTGTCTGGCTCATTAGTGGGGTGAACCGGATCAGTAGATAGATCAGGTTGTACAGATTCGATAGTGACCTCCGGATTGATTTGATCAGCAGAGTGATCAACTGTGGAAAATTCCTGAACGAATGACTGAATAACTTCATCAATGTTTCCCAATTTCAGCTCAGCCTCAGAATACATCTTAGGAATATTAGTTGTAGGTGCTGTATCGGATGAAGATGGAGCAATTGATGAAATACCTTCTGGTTGAGATGAAGAACCAGCAAGATCCGTGACTAGGTCTCCAACTGAATGATCAGCTGGAGCTTCTTCAGCAATTTTTTGAGACATCTCTGGGATGATCAGCTCTTGACCCATTTCCCAGTCTTTAATTTCTGCTTGTAGTGTTATCAGATCTGTTTCCAATTGAGCATAGACTGCTTTGTCTTTGAATGCAGTTGGACTAAGGGGATTAAAGTTTTGCCTGAGTTCAGCAACTATTTGCTGCAAATTTTGTTCTCGATGTAAGTTAAAGAAATATTTCTTCCTTTGCAAAGCTTGCTGAATAGAGGAGGCCTTAACTGTTTTTAGCACTAGTCGTTCTAGATCAATAAATCTTTTCAACTTGGATTTATTGCGCAGTTCCTTAGCAAAAACATTAACTCTGAAATTGACCAATTCCTCAAAAACTTGGTGCTTCTCTGCTGCAAATGTATTGACTTCTTGCCAGATGAGGTCAATATGAGTCTGAATTGCATTTGAGGGCCTGGGTTCTTCTTGAAGTTTACTCTTGCCCTTAGAGTCACTCAAAATGTGTGGGATAGTTAATCCTGATGTAGTTGCGTCAATAATTTCTCTGAGTATTATTCCGGTGGGTCTGGCAAATGGCAAAGAAGATTAAGGTGAAATACTAATCAGTGGAGCTTTGACCCCTGGAAGTTTTGATGATTTGCTGGATGCAGTGATGTTTGGCAGAAATGAGGATAATGGTAACTGATCCTCAGTTAAGGATGCAACTGAAACTTCCTTTGAGAAAATATCCTGGATTGGCTGTTGAGCTTCTGTATCCATTACCTGATTAGTGGATGTGGGTTTAACATGATCAGCTGATTTGGTCTTCAGTGTCCTTGGTTTCTTGACAATTTGAAGAGGTAGAGTCTTCTGACTATCAGAATCACTGAGAATCAGTTTGCGTTTTGACTCTTTCTTCTTTGTCAAGTTCTTGGCAACTTTGACTGTTTTGGGAGCAGCCTGCTCCATCCCAATTTCCTTCTTGATCTTGATGAATTTCTCAGGAGAAAGATCTAATTTGGTTTTTGATGGTAGAATATTTTTAGCATTGAACACCTTGAATCTTGATAATCTGTCAGAATCATCAGCAATTAACCCTTGGTTTTTCAGCAGATAACTGAGCTGGACAGCAAAACCTTTGGATTGCTTAGCAGAAGAGAACATGTTCTTCAAAATAGTGAATAGAAGATGCTTCCAGTTGATTCGTCGTCCAGTCATGATAACTGTGATGAGTTGGAACTTTTCCAGAGTCAGAGCAGCAAAGGACCCAGCCTTCGCCAAAAGCCCTTTGGCTACAATGTCTGCCAGCAGTTGCACCTCGTGCTTTAACTCTTTCTTGGGATCGGAAACTTTGATTTTCCATCCATCTGCAGAGAGTAAAGTTTGCATCTCTTCGATTTCCGATGCTTTGATCTCAGAAATTTGTGCTAGCCCATCAGAAGGCAGTGAAAACAAATTTCCAAAATAATCTTCAGAGATGATCATTAGTTTGTTATTGATGGTAGCAGCAATGTTTTCATCAGAATTGATGAATCCTGTTGAATAGAAGTCGTGAAGCTCTTTGGGATAAATTTCCTGAGCGTAGAGACCCAAAAAAGGTTTTAAGCCTGCTGATTCCAGTTGCTGAAATACTTTCTTTACATCAGCGTCTGTAATGGACATAATTGAGTTGAAGTTGATAGCCATGGCGTTCAAAAGATGTGCTGGAATCTGGTTTGCCATTTGAAATTGTTAGAAATTCTGATATCTCTCAAGATAAAAATTAAGAGAAGTGAGAGTTCTTTAGAAAGATAAAATTCTCGTAAAGGAAAATTGAGATGAAGCGGGAAATAGTACTAATGTTTATGACTGTTTGAATTTTTGGACACGTGTCAGTCCAGTAAAATTTTGAGTAAAAATATGTGTACGTGTACTGTAATTGTGTGTGTAAAATAATGAGCGGTTAAAAATGTGTACACGTTATAAACTGAAATTCATCATGAATTAGCAGACAGTCATGTCATTTGATGTGGAATATAATAGGTTTAATTATTTAACTTTGATGAGAAGATTAGTTGACTAATCAACTGAACGACCAGTTTGGGAAAACTGATTCCTTTCAGTTGAGAATTTACTAACAACTGTCTTCTCAGTTAACTTCTTAAACCTTCATTTCCCCTAAATAGATGCATTAAATAAAATAATCCTGATTAAGAGAATCCCAAGGCTTGGTAGTGTAATCGTCTTTTAAAGGAGTGTCCTTTCATCTTCTTTGACCTGGCCTATAAATAAGAATAGAGAAGTTAGTCACTATCATCAGCAGAAAATACTCAAAGATAAATGGCAGGAGCAAGTAGTTCAATCGTTGATCCTTTTTCGCTGGAAGCACAGAAAGCTGCTATAGAAGACAAAGTTTTCTATGCTAGTCTTCCCTACTGGGAAGAATTACTGAAGCTCGAGCTCTTGTATAACTCAGGAAGGGTTACTTCGTTCAGGCGGATGGCCCAACTGAGAGAGGTGCGAGAGCACTTAAAGATTTCTGCAGAGGTGGATGCCTTCAAGGAAGGCCATCTTTATGAGCTGATGCTGCGCAAAGAGTTGGAGATTCTTAACAGCATCGCTTCTTCACACAGTTTCTCCAAAACTTCGTCCTCAGCACTAGCTGTTTGGATGAATATGTGGATAGCTAGTGTGAAGGAAACTTATGATAATGTAATCCTTTCAAATATTTATGGATGAATAAAATATTTAGTGCATCGTTTTTTTTTGTTTTATTTCTTCACACAATTATCTGTTATATGATCTAATGAAATGCTAACAGTCATCAGTTTTGATAAGTAAACAAATGAACTGATGAAAAACTAATTTTGATAAGTTGATAATGAAACTACTAATAAAATTCAAACTGTTATCAGTTGACAATGATCAACTGATATCTTAAATGTCCTCGGTAAATGTGAGAGACGCTTTAATTGACTTGTGATTCTTCAACTTCTTCAACACCTTTTTCTTATAAATGAGATGATAGTGATAAAAATGTGATTCCACATCAGTTCAAAACTATTTCAACATGTCTGATTCTGATGCATGCAGTAGCACTCACGTTCATGTGACTGATCAGTCAGCTCCTCGCTTAACTGAAATTAAAAGAAAAATGGAAAGATATGTCTTTCAGAAGGTATTGACAACCTGGGAAAAGATTTATGAGTTGAAGATGGTGAGTGACAGTGGTGTCATTCCTACTCGTGCTCAGGAAGCAAGAGCACTGAAATACCTTGCTCGTTTTGAGGTTAGACATGTTAATGATTTGGTTGAAGACAAGTGTCTTTTAGAAGCAATGCTATGGAAGGAGTGGCATGTCGTTGATAAGATCTCAAAGTCAAGGGCATTTGCTGGAGTTCGAATTTATGAGTTGAATGATTGGGTTAGGGCATGGCTAGATACAGTTGGATCTATGATTTCTTCTGTAAATTGGGAACGTTGGTATTCTTAGTGAAATATTATTCTCAATTTGTTGTGTTCTTATTTTTTGTACTTAATTCTGTTAGTGAAGTTATATTACTAATAATATCTTAAGATAAATCAATTAAACCAAGAATATTTCGGAAATAAGAAAACTTAGCCTCTGGTAATGGTTTTGTGAAGATGTCTGCTGCTTGTTGTTCCGTTGAGACGTATTTTAATCTGATGTTCTTCTTCAGTGCATGATCTCTGATGAAATGATGTCTGACATCTATATGCTTAGTCCTGGAGTGAATAACTGGATTGTATGTAATAGCAATTGAACTTGTGTTGTCACAGAATATTGGTGATTCCTTTGCATCAACACCATAATCTTTCAGTTGTTGCTGAATCCAGAGTAGTTGGGCATAGCAGCTTCCAGCAGCAAGATATTCTGCTTCAGTTGTGGAAGTTGCTATGGATGTTTGCTTTTTACTAAACCAAGAGATCAGTCTGTCTCCAAGAAACTGACATGATCCACTTGTACTTTTCCGATCAAGCTTGCATCCTGCATAATCTGCATCTGAATAGCCAACTAAATTGAAAGATGAGTCTTTAGAGTACCATAATCCAACATTTTCCGTGCCTTTAAGATATTTAAAGATACGTTTGGCAGCAGAAAAGTGTGATTGCTTAGGATTAGCTTGAAATCTTGCACATATACATACATCAAACATAATATCAGGACGACTAGCAGTTAGGTACAATAATGAACCTATTAAACCTCTGTATAGTGTCGTCTCAACTGATATTCCCCCTTGATCAGTGTCTAATTTAACTGATGAGCTCATTGGAGTGCTTGCTGCTGAACAAGATTCCATGCCAAATTTCTTCAGCAATTCCTTGGTATATTTGGTTTGACTGATAAATGTTCCTGAATCCAGTTGCTTCACTTGTAAACCAAGAAAGAATGTCAGCTCACCCATCATGCTCATCTCGAACTTATCCTGCATCAACTTGGAAAATTTCTTGCACAATTTTGGGTTAGTTGACCCAAAAATAATGTCATCAACGTAAATTTGAACAAGTAAGATATGATCATTTTGCGAAAATTTAAACAAAGTCTTATCAACTGATCCAACAGAAAAATCATGATCAGTTAGGAATTTTGAAAGGGTTTCATACCAAGCTCTTGGAGCTTGTTTGAGACCATATAACGCTTTGTTCAAATAATAGACATGATCAGGGTAGTTATGATCGACAAAACCTGGAGGTTGTTCAACGTAGACTTCTTCCTGCAATTGGCCATTTAGGAATGCACTTTTCACATCCATTTGATTGACTTTAAAGTTCTTGAAGGATGCATAGGCAAGAAATATTCTGATTGCCTCCAGTCTTCAACTGGTGCATATGTTTCATCATAATCAATTCCTTCTTCTTGTCTATATCCTTATGCCACTAGCCTTGCTTTGTTGCGCACAACTGAACCATCTTCGTTTAGTTTGTTTCTGTACACCCATTTTGTTCCTATAGCAGTTTTAGAAGCTGGTCTTGGAACTAAGTTCCAGACATTGTTATGAACAAACTGATTTAGCTCTTCTTGCATTGCATTAATCCAATTCTGATCAGCAAGAGCTTCGTCAGTTTTTGTTGGTTCTAATTGAGATACAAAAGCTGAATGAGTAAATAGATTGAGCATCTGATTTCTTGTTCTTACTGGATCAGATGGGTTACCTATTACCAGTTCTGGAGGGTGTGATTTCTTCCATCTAAGTTCAGCATTTGTTGCTACACTGTCAGAAAATTCTTCGTTAGGTAACTGAATGTTCTCAGTTTCAGTTGGAGCTAATTCAGTTGTTAACTGATTCACATTAGTTTGCTCCACTAACTGATTGTCAATATTTGCTTCCAATTCAGCTGGTTGAACCAATATCTCAGGTTCAGGTGTATGAAGGATATTTTGATTATTACGACTTTCGTCTGAGTCATCATCTTGCAGACTGATATCTGTAAATTGATCAGCTAGCTCAACTTGATCAGTTGGCTTATCAATTAGTGCCGTTTCATCAAAATCAACATGTGCAGATTCTTCAACATTTAAGGTTTTCTTATTAAATACTCTGTAAGCTATGCTAACTGATGAATATCCAAGGAAAATTCCTTCTGCAGATTTTGCATCAAAAGCCTTTAAATAATTTTTACCATTATCATGAATGAAGCATTTACAGCCAAATATTTTAAAATAGGTGATTATACTTTTTCTTCCATGCCAGATCTCATATGGTGTTTTCATATAATTCTTATTAATCATCGATCTGTTCTGAGTATAGCATGCAGTGTTTACTGCTTCTGCCCAAAATCTTTGAGAAATACCAGAATCAGCAAGCATTGTTCTAGAAGCTTCTTTAAGAGTCCGATTCCTTCTCTCAGCTACACCGTTTTGCTGAGGTGTTCTTGCTGCTGAGAGCTCATGCTTGATTCCAGTATTTTCTAAAAAGCTTGAAAGTGTTTGATTGATGAATTCAGTTCCTCGATCAGATCTGATTCGATCAATCCCAACTGATTTTTCATTTAAAAGTCTTTTGAAGAGTTTAATCAGTTGTGCAGCCGTATGGTCTTTGGATTTTAGAAATATAACCCAAGTAAATCTTGAAAAGTCATCTACGACCACCAAGGTGTATTTCATTCCCCCTAAGCTCATGACTGGTATTGGACCAAAAAGATCCATGTGCAATAATTCTAAGCATCGGGATGAAGATTTACAGCCTTTGTTTTTGAAAGAGGATCGTACTTGTTTTCCATACTGACATGCTGAGCAAAGTTTTTCTTTTGAAAAATTTATTTTGGGCAAACCAGTTACAAGTTCATGCTTACTCAGATAGGCAAGGGATTTAAAATTTAAATGATTTAACCTTTTATGCCACAACCAGTTTTGAGATGATTTAGAAGCAACAAAGCATACTGGTGTATAAGGTTGATCATTCCAGCTGACTTTGTAAGTGTTTCCACACCTTTTGCCAGTTAGAATAATCTCTTCAGTTGAGTTTTTGACTGAACAGGAGTGTTTGTCAAACTGAACTGAGAATCCATTATCGCATAACTGACTAATGCTTATCAGATTATACTTAAGATTCTCGACTAATAAAACATCATTAATGGTGAAGTTACCATGGATAAGCTTACCCTTACCCACAGTTTTACCTTTGGAGTTATCCCCAAAACTGATGTTTGGACCATTGTATTTGACCAGTTGAGATAATAAATTTGAATCTCCTGTCATATGTCGTGAACATCCACTGTCCAAATACCATATTGATCCAATGCTTGTACCTACTTTCTGCAATTAAACACAAAATAAGATTTTGGTACCCTTTTCTATTTGGGTCCAAAGTTGATTAGTCCTTTAGGAATCCAGACTTGAATCAGTCTAACTGACCGTCCTGTTGCTGTATTCCATATGATCCTTCCTTGTCTGTGTGTGCTTGGTGTATGGTGTGTGGATGATACAACATGTGTTTTGCCCTTTTTCAACTGATTGTTCAACCGATATCTTTTCTGAACTGTCTTACTGTTGTAGTAGTTTGAGTAGCCATTTGAATATTTTCTGCTAAGAGTTTTTAGTTGCTGACTCCATGAGTCAGTCTCACCTTTTGGATTATACCCAATCCCACATCTCTTTCCTTTATTCATATTCTGAGATGGCTGTTCAATCAGTTTACTCGACTCTGCTTGTTCTTGTACCATAACTGATTTTACAAAGTGAATATATTTCCCTTTGTTCATATTCAGTTTTGGTTGAGTATCTTGGGAAGACGAATCATCTTTACTACAGAATCCTAAACCAGTTTTATCTTCAACTGATTTATGAGAATTCTGTATATTAGTTAAAGCTTTAGATGATTTGTTCCAAACCTGAATAAGCTCATTGTGCTTTGAATTTTCAAGCAACAATTTTTGAATCATTAATTGATCCCTGCTTCTTTCATTTCTAAGTTCAGCAATCTCCCTTCTCAGACTCAACATATCAACTGATTCATCAGTTTTTGTCTTATTGTCTTTGGGATCATCTTGCTTTGCTCTGATTTTTTCAAATGATAAAGCAAGCTTTTGATACTCACTGACCATGTCATGAAGAGTTGAGATGAGTTCTTCTCTTGTAAAATCAGTTGAACTAAAATCAAATACCTGCTGATAGCTTGATTGATCTTCTATGTTATCAGCCATCAGACATTTTACTTCTTCCTCATCCTCACTAGAACTGCAAGAACTTTCTGGTTCTGACTCTTCGCTGTCAGTTTCTGCCCATTTGTCTTTGCTATCTTCAGCTAGGAGTACTTCATGTTTCTTTCTGTAAGGCTTCTTGTCGTCCTTAGATCTCTTCTTATGCTCATACACTTTCTTCTTTCTTTCAGTTGAGACTTGATTGTCCTTTTTATGCTTGAGACAGTTAGCAATAAAGTGACCAGATTTGCCACAATTGTAACATACATTAGACTCTTCTCTAGAGTTGTTTCTTTGATATTCTTCTGAAAATTTCCTTGATTTTTCCTCATGAATCTTCCAAATTTCTTAATGAATAGTGACATAGCATCATTGCTCAGTTGATCAGCAGCTTTCTCAACTGAACCAGTTGGTTCACTTCTAACAGCAGTCAAGGCAGTAGTTGCTGCTGGGGTAGATGGTTCCCCTTCTCGAGTTTGAAGTTCAAACTCATATGCTTTCAGGTCAGCAAATAAATCATGAAGTTCAACTTTGTTCAGATCTTTTGATTCCCTCATTCCCATAGTTTTGACATCCGATTCTTTGGGAAGTCCTCTGATTACTTTCAACGCTACTTCTTTATTTGTATACACTTTTCCAAGTGCATTCAGTTCGTTGATGATACAGCTGGTTCTTTCATCATATTCGTGCATTGTTTCTCCAATCTTCATTCTGATGTTGTCGAACTTCTGAACAGCAACTGAAAGTTTGTTTTCCTTGGTTTGTTCATTGCCTTCGCAAAGTTGAATTAACTTCTCCCAAATTTTTTTGGCGGTTTCGCACATTTTGATTTTACTGAACGTTACTTTGTTCAGTGTCTTATACAATATGTCTTTTGCAACATTGTCTAGATTTGCCTTTCTCTTGTCCTCAGTAGTCCACTCATCTCTGGGCTTTTCAATTCGGTGAGGTGCCCCTTCAGTAATAGCAACAGATGTGTTTGCTTTCAAAATCTTCATGGGTCTGTCGGTTATAACGTACCACATGTCATCGTCTTGTGCAGCTAGATGAGCCTGCATTCTTATTTTCCAATCATCGAAATCTTCTCTGGAGAACATAGGAATCTTATTGAATGAGGACATAGTGATCAGATTGAGTATAGATAGTCTTTGATAGGATAAGCCTTGCTCTGATACCACTTGATAGGATCGGTTATTGACTAAGGAGTGTTTAGAAGGGGGGTTGAATAAACACTTCTACGAATTTAAATGTTCTTCGAAAAAGGTAGTTCAGTCTTATTACAAACTGAACTAAATATCCCGTCGATCAATAACAATCAGTTAAACTGAATAAACAGTTGCGGAAAGTAAACTGATTGAAAGATAGAGTATCTAACTGAAAATGAAAAACTGAAGTAAAGACAACGCAATATGTTTCTGGATGTTCGGAGATTTGAATAACTCCTACGTCACCCCTTCTATCTCAAAGATAGGATATTCACTAAAAGACTTTGATCGAGTACAACACTTGTACAGACCCACTTCAGTTACGACTTATCTACTGCCTAAACTGAAACTCTTAGTGTAATACAATGATCTCTGTGAGTAACTGAACTTAGCACTTATTGAATTATCAATATTACAGAGTGCTAGTTTGCTCAACTTGTAGCCTTGATTGCTACGAATAAATCTAATAAGAGTGAGCTGAGATTTTGACAGAGTAATAGTAAGTTTGAGATTGATAGATCGTCGTCTTTCTTCAACTGCTCTTTTGTCATATTTATAGACTTGTCTTTCAACGGTAACTTTGAATTTATGTATCTGTTGATTGCCACTTCATCATTTCTTGGATAGTGTTCTTGATTGCCACTTCACTATTGATTGTAAAACGGCGTTTTAATCTCAATAGCCGTAATACGTTGTTCTATGCAGTGCGGCTTTCCATATTCTGTCTGATATGATCTTTCCCGAGGTATCTTCAGTTGAGAGATTTTAATATTTTCGGCTGAATGTTTTAACTGATCAGTTCTCAACTGATCAGTTTGTGTTAACTGATTTCAGTTGATAAGTCCAGCTGCCGAATCAGCTGCCGAATTTGCTTTCGCGTATTAGATGATTTAATCGATTGATTTATGTTTTTGTCAAACTCCAGAATTTAGTTTCCAACACACTGAAAATTCAAAAGAGCCGTTCAGATTTTAGAACGTTGGATGAAGCCTATATATGGAGACGAAGAACTTTTCAAGAAACAAGAAGTGAACGAATCTCAATCAGAAAAATATCATTCGAGCATCGCTAGAACTTTCAGTTATCTCAAAAGCTCAACACTGAAAAAGCAGCATACGCTTCATTGCATACTTTTGATCATTGAGATCATATTGTGCTAGCTATTTTCGTTATCTCTTCTTAAGCTATTCACTTCACTATCTCATTAATAGAAGAATTTGTAACTGGAAAAGAGTCCTTTCTAGAACTTAAGATCATTCAAGTAGTTGAGTTGTAAAATTAAGAGATTCAGTAGGCGAAGGTTAAGTCCAGTTGAAGTGGGTGTGTACAACTGTTGTACTGTATTCACCAAAGTCTTTTAGTGATACCTTCTGGAAACAGAAGAAGGGGAGACGTAGAAGATTCATCTTCGAACTTCCAGAAACAAACCCTGTGCCATCTACTGCTTTTCTGTTTTACTATTTTTCACCCACTAACCAACAGATCGTTTCCGCACATTATCTTGTGATCTGCTGGTCTTTAAACTTGAACAAAGAACCGCTAGCATCTCTAACAGGATTCTAGCACATCATTCTGAAAAATCGATTAAGTTTGCCATTGAGTTTATTCAACCCCCGTTCTAAACTCAATCCGATCCTCAACAAGTGGTATCAAAACGTGGTTATTCTTGTTCTGAAAAATATTTAACAGACATGGCTCATTTCAGCAAAGTTCCAATGTTCTCAAAAGAAGACTTCGATGACTGGAAAATCAGAATGCAAGCTCATCTTGCGGCTCAAGATGATGACATGTGGTATGAAATCACAGATGGTCCATTAAAGATCTTAAAGCAAAATCCAGTTGTTGCTATCACCGAATGTGCACCTCAGATGATGGAAAAACCAAGATATGAATGGACAAGTGAGGACAAGAAGAAAGCCAATCTTTACAATGTTGCAAAGGACATTCTGTACAAGACACTCGACAAAAATACCTTCAACAAAATCAAGATGTGCCATACTGCCAAGGAAATCTGGGAAAAATTGATTCAGATCTGTGAAGGAAACGAAGAAACTAAGGAAAACAAACTGTCTGTAGCCATGCAGAAGTTTGAGAATATGAAGATGAAGGCTGGAGAAACTATGAATGAATTTGATGAACGCTTCAGCAGCCTTGTCAATGAACTCTCAGCTCTTGGGAAAGATTTTGGCAACAGAGAAATTGCATTAAAGGTAATGAGAGCCCTACCCAGATAATGGGACATCAAAACGATGGCAATGAGAGATTCCAGGGATCTAAACAAGTTAGAACTACATGACTTGTTCTCAGATCTGAAGGCATATGAGTTTGAACTTGAAGTTCGAAGTGGAGAAGAGCCCTTAGCAATTCCACCAACCAAAGCTCTCGCAGCTACTGTTAACTCTACTGCTACAGTTGCCCCAAGTTCATCTTTTGCTACTGCTATAGAGAATACTTCTGAGAGAAGCGCTAAACAAATAAGCAATGACGCAATGTCATTATTTGTTAAGAAATTTTCCAGATTCATGAGAAAGAATCACAGAACATTTCTATGTCCCAACCGCAATTTCAAAAAGGAATCACCATCTGGTGATATATCATGCTTTAACTGTGGAAAAGTTGGACACTTCATTGTTGATTGTCCAAAACCAAAGAAGGATGACCAGAAGAAGAAGGGTGTCAAACGCAATGATAAAAAGACCAGAAGAGACAGAAAGGCAATGATTGCAGAAGAAAGTATGTCCAAATGGGCAGACTCAAATTTCGAATCTTCTGGTTCTGAAAGCCATTCAAGTGACAGTGATGAAGATGAGATCAAATGTCTGATGACAAATACTGAATCAACCTCGACATCCGGAGAGGTATTTGACTTTGACTCTGATGAATTTACACGCACTGATTTAGTCAAAGCATTACACGACATGGTAGAAGAGTATTCTATACTTTCTCAATCATTCGAGGAAGTTAAGATTGAAAATCAGAACTTAAGATATCAGAACAGTAAGTTAACTTGCTTGCAAGTAAACAACTGTAATGATTTACAAGTTGAGATGAGTAAATTAAAAACTGAGAATGAAAGAGTAAAAGCAGATTACCAGACGATGCTTTCTGAAAACCAGAAGTTATCGCTACTGGTGAATGCTTGGAACAAGTCCTCTATTTCACTCGAAAAGATGCAAGAGTTACAAAAACAATCTGGAGACAGGAGTGGTCTCGGATTTTGTAATGATGAAGGCACTTCTGAAACGAATACTAAGCCAAAACTGGATATATGCAAAAGGAAGTACATTCATTTTGTGAAATTCAGTGTGGTACAGAAACCAAAAGTACCTATTGTTTCAATTGAAAGGAATGTAAATCAGATGAGCAAAAGGATGCATTATGGTCTGGGTTATGTTAAACCTAAGGAAAGAGTTGACCAGAGTTCTAGATCCAGTAGAGGATTCAACTCAGGAAGACAATCTCCTATGCAGTTTAAAAGCTACCAGTACTATAATTCTAGACCTGTTCAAAAGAGATACAAGCCAGACAATAGAAATAGAAGGGAAGAACAACATTTTAAGATGCATAATGTTAGAAATAACAGACCCTTTGTTGCACACACCTCCATGGATACCCGAGGTACAAGAATTGTACAAATGTGGGTTCCAAAGGGACTAATAAGGCTTGGACCCAAATAGATTGGGTACCAGATGCTAAAATTTGTGTTTGCAGGTACAGGTGAAGAAAACCAAGATTAGTAGCTCAACACGGTATTTGGACAGTAGATGTTCCAGACATATGACTGGACAGAAGAGTCTACTATAAAAAATAGTGAGTTTTGCTGGTCCAGAAATAACCTTTAGGGACAACTCAAAAGGTAAAACCGTAGGTAAGGGTGAGATTATCCATGGTAACATCACTATTAAGGATGTGCTCTTAGTTGAAAATCCTTGTTATAACTTGATCAGTATTAGTCAATTATTATGTGATAATGGATTTTCAGTAGCTTTCCAGAAGCACACTTGCACGGTTAAAAATGCTGATGATTCTACTGTTTTAACCGGAGTTAGGAAAGACAACACCTATAAAATTTCATGGAACACAAATCATATCATTGCTCCTACATGTTTAGTTGCATCTCTAAGAGATAAACACTGGCTGTGGCACAAGAGATTGAATCATCTGAATTTCAAGTCTATCAACAATATCAGAAAACAGAACTTAGTCGATGGATTGCCAGATATAAATTTTTTTAAGAATCATGTATGTTCTGCATGTCAACTCGGTAAGCAAGTAAGATCTAGTTTCAAAAATAAAGGCAGCAAATCATCCTCAAGATGTTTAGAATTATTGCATATTGACTTATTTGGTCCAATCCCTATCATGAGCTTAGGGGGAATGAGATACACCCTTGTTGTTGTTGATGATTTCTCTAGATTTACTTGGGTAATCTTTCTTGCTGGAAAAGATCCAATCAATAGCCTCCTGATCAAACTTCTGAAAAATATTCAAAATGAAAAATCAGTTTTTGTCATTAGAATCAGAAGTGATCGAGGTACTGAATTTACTAACAAGAATCTTGAGATATATCTAGATGAACAGGGCATTCATCATGAATATTCAGCTACCAGGACGCCTCAACAAAATGGAGTAGCTGAGAGGAGAAAAAGAACACTTAAAGAAGCTGCTAGAACAATGCTAGCAGATGCAGACATCTCTCAGCGCTTCTGGGCAGAAGCTATTAATACTGCTTGCTACACACAAAATAGAACAATGATCAACAAGAGGAATAATCAGACTCCTTACGAAATATGGAAAGGGAGTAAACCGAATGTATCTTATTTTCATGTTTTCGGTTGTAGATGCTTTGTGCATAATAATGGTAAAAATCATTTAGCTGCATTTGATTCAAAATCTGACACTGGATTATTTATTGGATATTCAGCAGTTAGTAAGGAATTTAGAATTTTCAATAATAAAACACTCAATGTTGAAGAATCTATTCATGTTGTCTTTGATGAAGACAACAGTGCTCCCGAGATTACTAACATATCTAATCTAAGTAACAGGTTAGATAGGGTTCATCTGGAACTAGACGGTGAAGATTATGCAGAAGCAAGTGTCAAGGATATTCAAAATCCAGAACCAGACATTCATATTCCAGAACCAGTAGCTGACATTCCAGAACCAGCAGCTAACATTCCAGAACCAGCAGCTGATGTTCCAGAACAATCTACTGCTAATCTAAATCCTTTTATTTGGAGAAAATCTCATCCTCCATCTTTGGTGAGTGGAAATCCAACAGCTCCGCTAAGGACCAGAAGGCAGATGATGAATGAATACATGCATGCTGCTTTTATTTCTCAAGATGAACCAAAGAAGATTGAAGAAGCTCTTCTGGATCCCAATTGGATAGAAGCTATGCAAGAAGAGTTGAATCAATTTGAGAGGAATAAAGTTTGGTTTCTAGTACCTAGACCATCTCATCAAGCTGTCATTGGAACCCGGTGGGTATTCAGAAACAAACTAAATGAATAAGGAACAGCTGTCAAAAACAAAGAAAGACTGGTTGCACAAGGATTCAGACAAGAAGAAGGAATAGAGTATGATGAAACCTTTGCACCAGTAGCTAGGCTCGAAGCTATCAGAATATTTTTAGCCTTTGCTGTTTTCAAAAATTTCAAAGTGTATCAGATGGATGTGTAGAGTGCGTTCCTCAATGGTCTACTACAAGAGGAAGTCTATATAGAACAGCCTCCAAGTTTTTCTGATCATCTATTACCGGATCATGTTTTTAAATTACACAAAGCATTGTATGGTCTGAAACAAGCACCTAGGGGTTTCACAATTTCTTATTAATCATTATTTCACCATTGGTACCATGGATAAGACTTTGTTTACCCTAGTCAAAAACAAACACATATTATTGGTTCAGATTTATGTTGATGATATTATATTTGGGTCAACTAACCCCAAATTATGTGCGAAGTTTGCTAATTTAATGAAGGAACAGTTCGAGATGAGCATGATGGGAGAATTAACATTTTTCTTAGGACTTCAAATCAAGCAACTTGATACTGGAATATTCATAAATCAAGCTAAGTATACAAAGGAACTACTGAAAACGTTTGGGATGGAAGCATGCTCTGCTGCTTCCACTCCTATGAGCTCGTCTACCAAACTTGATAAAGATGAAGGGGGAACTCCAGTAGAGGTAACTCAGTATCATGGTCTTATTGGCTCATTGTTATATCTTACTGCCAGTAGACCCGATATTATGTTTGTTGTTTGCGTATGTGCTAGATTTCAATCAAATCCTAAACAATCACAATTCATTGCTGGTAAAAGAATTTTAAAATATCTGAAGAGTACTCAAAATTTAGGCCTCTGGTATCCCAAGGACTCATCGTAATCTTATTGGATACTCAGATGCTGATTATGCAGGATGTAAACTGGATAGGAAAAGCACAAGAGGTTTTTGTCAATTTCTTGGTGACAGGTTGACCTCCTGGTTTAACAAAAAGCAGACTTCCATAGCCACGTCTACTGCAGAAGCAGAGTATCTTGCTGCTGGAAGCTGTTGTTCTCAAATGCTTTGGATACAACAACTTCTTAAAGACTATGGAGTTCAAGCCTCTGAATCACCTATACTTTGTGACAATACCAGTGCAATTGCTATATTGCATAATCCAGTACTCCATTCCAGAATGAAGCACATTGATATCAGTCATCATTTCATTAGAGATCATGTGCAAAAGAAGAACATTCGTCTGGATTACATTCCTACTGATCAGCAAGCAGAAGACATATTTATCAAACCACTTCCTGAGAATAAGTTTTCGTATTTTCGTAATGTTCTTGGATTAATTGATTTATCATAACTACTGTTTGTTATCTTCTGTTTTCACGTGTCTTCTGTTTCTTTATTCTAATCCAGTAGAAATATTCAGAAACAAGAACAGCACAAGAAGTATGGAAAAATGAAATCTCTTATTCATATAATCAGATGCATTACATTACAGGGGTACAATTGAAGATATCAGCAGAATGATTACACAGATTATCCTACTAAGTTTTTCAGTATCATCGATCCACTAGCACTCTCTTATTGTATTAGAATGCTTATGGAAGGGAATGGTGCTACATCTCAATCTTAATGAAAGCAAACAATCTTTTTGATTGTTCATATTACAACTCCAGGAGTTTGATCCAAGGATCATTATATAAAGAACGATATCTTCAAACATCTTCTTAGAAAACGCAGAAAGTTGTCTTCTGAACATTCTTGCTTCGGCTTCTGGATCAGATTCTGCCTCTTCATTCACTTTAGTTTTCATATGATCTTATGTACGCTTAACTTTGTTTTATTTGTGCAGGTATTTATAGTAGTATTCAAAGGAGATAAATATACGTGCGACTGTTCATTTTCAATGGTTCAGATTGAAAGATTACCAAGAGTCGTTTGGTGTTTAATATCCTTTATTACTGCATTAATTGAGGGGGAACACTTTTATGGAATTTAAATTAGAAACTGATTTGTCTTTTCGATAAAACAGTGTATCTACCAGAAGTTGTCGGAGTGCTGCATTTGTTTCAGCACTTTACCTTCTTCCAGTAGATATTATCTTAAAACGGCAAATCAGCTTCTGTTATTTTAGCAACCGCCTCGGACAGCCCGCCAATTTTTTTTAAAATTTTTTGAAATGAGTAGAGTAACTAACACTCCTGTTTCTCTCTCTACCAACCATAAACATATCGACACGTGTCCCTATGTTTACTGACGGCTGTACATTTAATTCTTTTTAACCGTTCATTCTTCTCTCTCATTGGACTTTACGAATTCAGATCATTACCTTGCATCTAGTATTTTCTCACATCTACTGCTAATCTACCTCTAATCTATTTCAACTAAGAAATTCCGCAGCTTATACTTTGAATGCTTATCAGGTGAATTTTGCATCTGTTCACACCATTAAGGATGAGAACCTCGTTAAGATGTTCAAATCTTTGGAAAAATCTGGACTTTGCAAATTCTTGGAATCGCCTGCTATTATCTACAAGTCTGCTCTTCTAGATTTATATGCCAAAGCAGAAGTTGTCGAAGGAAAGATTAACTATACACAGGGAGATGTATCAATCTCCATTGATTCTGCATTTCTCGGTTCCACTTTCTTTCTAGCAATTTCTAGATCTTACGAGCTTTCTGATATCACAAAGGAAGAGATATCTACTGCTTTGACAAACTTTTCAGCCACTGCAGAAGAGCTTTCACCTTCCTGCTTCAAGAAGCTATTGAAGATTGAGGACCAGGTACTCGCTGATATCGTGGCAAAAGCTTTGTTGGTCAAGGCTGGAACATTCGACAAACTGACCAAAGAGAAGGTTCAAGTGATGGTGGCCATCACTTCAGAAAATAAAGTGGATTGGGGTCACTTTCTATTTCGAATTAAGAAATATATGACTCTAAGGAAAGGTACTGGATTTGTTGTGCAAATTAGTAAAATGTTGAAAGATGCTGGTTTTCCCGGAACAACAGAAGAGGATGGCTCTTCAGTCACCATGACTGATGCTGATAGTGTGCTTGCCTTAAGGCCAAAGCCAACAGTTGGTGAGTTTGTGGCTATAAATAAGGAGATTGGGGAATCTCAGGCTGAGGGGCAGAAGAAAATCAAAAGAAAAAGAGCTGTGGTTTTGTCTGATTCTGACAAAATGGAATCTGAAGAATCAGCAGCACCCACTCAAAAAGCTTCACTGCCTCCCACCCCATCCAAGAAGAAGCCGCGCACCACCATCCGCATCAAGAAAATAGCAGCTCTTGCTGAATTAGAGAATGTTCCTCTTCGGCAAGTTTTTCCACCAGTTGTCCCATCCACCAAAGTTAAAACCATTGAATCAGGACCTTCAACTGCTCAAATTTTCAGACCAACTTCTGGTGTGGTCATTAGAGAATCTGCTACTGGTTCTTTTGCTTTTAAACCAGTAGTCCCTGCTACTTCTGAAAAAGGGAAAGGCAAGATTACCGAGTTGTCTCAGTCACCACACATCAACCATTGAAACATCAATCGAACTTCATCTGGAAGAAATTGATAATTCAACCAGAGAAGACATGAATTTTTTTGATGATTGGCTCAAGGTAAGAGTCTACCATCCAATCACTTTTTTGAAAAATCGCGGTGTTTTGCTCAAACTGTGAAAAATGAGAAAAATGTTTTTGCTGCTGCCAAGACACAAAATGTGATAGAAGCCATCAATCGCAGAAACTACATTCTGGATAAAATCAAACAGTAGAAGATGGACACTATTCTGAAAACATTGAAGTCAAATTTTGACTCTACTGGTCCTACTGCTTTTCATGATCAGAATGTCAATTGACACACTCTCTCGAGCTATGCTAAACTAATTCACTCAATGAAGTAATTAAATGTCTTTAATTATTTATCAAGAATGAATCGCATTTCGATTGATGAAATCCCCTAGTTTTCGACCATAAGGACTATGACTATCGGCACGTATCCAATTTCATATATCTATGTAAATTGTAGATCCGCGGATTATACTACTCGATCCTATCACGCGTTATTCTCTCGAACTCACTCGTGATATGAAAACGTCTTTAAAGTTAGCTACGCCTTAATGACACGATAAAACAATAGTAAAATCAAGAATAACGCACAATCTAAATATAAATTAATTCGATTCAACGTTCGGGGTAGGATCTCCTTTAATCCCAACAAAAATGAAGTTAGCTACTAGAATTCATTGTAAAAATAAATGCAACAATGTTTAACATGAAAGAAACTAGATTAGAAATACTAGGCGAGACGAAATCTGCGGAGAACGGTGCTCGGAAAGCTTCAAATCTTCAATCCAAGCGCAAAGTTCTCTCTAAACTTGATGACGGCTGCAAAATTATGTCTGAATGCCTCCCAAAATCGACCCACCAGCCTTCCATATCAGCCTTCTTCAGAAAATAAGGAAAAGAATCGGCTGAAAAAATCTTGCCAAAAATAGGTGGTGCTCGGGCGGTAGAAAAGTACCGCTCGAGCGCCACACCCTCTGTAATTCTCCTTGGCACATGCAGCATTCGCGCTCGGGCGGTAGAAAACTATCGCTCGAGCGCCGACCCTTCTGTCGAAGTTCTTGGGGTGAGTGGCTCTCGCGCTCGGGCGGTAGAAAACTACCGCTCGAGCGCCGACCTTTCTGTTGCCTTGGTCACCTTTCGCGCCCGGGCGGTAGAAAATTACCGCTCGGGCGCCACTCATTCTGTCTGTTACCCTCTCATTTGTACACTTTTGCTCCATTTTTTGTTTTCCGGCCACTTTTCCTGCAAATTCATCATGCCTGAGTGAGATATAATAAAATGCAAATGTTTACTCTAAAATGAACAGAATGTGATTGAAATAAACGATGCACCATGCAAAACACACACAGACTAATGCAATAAAACACGTGAAAACAACACATATCAATCCTCCTCAAGTCCAATCCATTCTAGAATCTGCTACTGCTACTACTTCTTCATCTCTTCCAAAGCTTGAACATTTTTCAGAAGCTCATCAAGCTGAAATGGCGATTCTGTTGACTACCTCACGTTCTGCTGTTGGGCCGAGAGCTATTATTGAACCTACTGCTGATTTGCAACAACCAGAAACGAGGCCAACAGATCAAACTACTGCTTCAGAAGGTCCTTCTGCTGAACCAGAACCAGCTTTTATCACTCAAGCAGAAGCTGCACCTTCTACTGCTCTTATTATTTCTTCTCAGTATTCTCCTGAGCACATCACCAGAATGGAAGATATTAAGCAAAGTATTCTTGCAGAATCTCCTTCACCTTCTGAGACCTCTGCTCTTGAATATGCCATGGAAACTCTTCAAAGAGGACTTCATAATCTATCTGAGATTGTCAAACAGCTCTCTTATGAGCACAGTGAGCATAGCGGTCACGTCAAATCTAATCAAGAACGTATATCAAAAGAAGTCGCAACAACCAGTGACTCTTTGACGAAATTTGCTATCGAATTCAGTTTGTTCAAGAAGAATATTTTCCACAATCAAGGTCTCATTTTGATTGGTCAAAGTGATCTCATCAAGACCGTATCTGATCATCACTCCTCAATTTCAGCAGTTTCTACCAAAGTTGAAGCCTTGGATTCGAAGCTGGAACTCCTTGATACCAAGATTGAATCTCAATTTCAATCTTTTACAGTTAAGTCAGACAGAGTTTCGAGCCAAGCACCATACTTGGAAATGCTGAATGCGGGAATCCAAACCCTCACAGGTCGAGTTGATGATCTGAACACTCAATTTAAAGAAAGTGATGCCAAAAAAGGGGAAGACGATAGAGTTGGAGATAGAACTGGAGCGAGTAGCAGCAGACCTCATTCTTCTGGAAGGGATCAAAATCCAGATAAAGCTACTTTAAGAGATATTGGAACAAATTAGTTTTATTTTCTTGTCTTATTTAACTAATTTGTGCTTTACGTGATTTTTCTGGACACTAATTGCTTTTATCTGCCTCTTAATCGATTTTCTCTTTTCCACTAACGTTTAAGGAACATCTAGGTTTTGGCATCACAACAAAAGGGGAAATTGTTAGACTTAAATTTGTTGTGGAGATGCAAGTCAAAACCAGTAGATGCTGGCTTAGTACAAAACCAGTAGATGTAAATAAGCAGAAAACTAGAAGCACTTGTACCGCGCTAAATCCAGTAGCAGCACTTATCAAGTACTGCTTAATCTACTTAACAAGTGACTTCTTAGCTAAAACCAGAACTAGAAGGAATACAAAACTCGAAAAAAAAACTAGCAGAATTTTGCGAATCTCAAGTCTTTAAATATTACTGTTGATCTATTAACGTGATACTAGCATTTATTGCTTCATTAAAGGCCATTAAATGTTGTACGAGAACATTTAATACGGCTTACCATTTTTGGTATGAACTGAGACTGATTGCTTTAATGTATTCTGCAGGGTCTATTTTCAGTAATAAAGCTGAACAACTGAAAAGTCAAAAGAGCCGTTCAGATTTTAGAACGTTGGATGAAGCCTATATATGGAGAGGAAGAAATTTTCAAGAAGAAAGAAGTGAACGAATCTCAATCAGAAAAATATCATTCGAGCATCGCTAGAACTTTCAGTTATCTAAAAAGCTCAACACTGAAAAAGCAACACACACTTCATTGTATACTTTTGATCATTGAGATCATATTGTTCTAGCTCTTTTCGTTATCTCTTCTTAAGCTATTCATTTCACTATCTCATTAATAGAAGAATTTGTAACTGGAAAAGAGTCCTTTCCAGAACTTAAGATTATTCAAGTAGTTGAGTTGTAAAACTAAGAGTTTCAGTAGGCAAAGGTTAAGTCCAGTTGAAGTGGGTGTGTACAACTGTTGTACTGTATTCACCAAAGTCTTTTAGTGATACCTTCTGAAAACAGAAGAAGGGGAGACGTAGAAGATTCATCTTCGAACTTCCAGAAACAAACCATGTGCCATCTACTGATTTTCTGTTTTACTATTTTTCACCCACTAACCAACAGATCGTTTCCGCACATTATCTTGTGATCTGCTGGTCTTTAAAATTGAACAAAGAACCGCTAGCATCTCTAACAGGATTCTAGCACATCATTCTGAAAAATCGATTAAGTTTGCCGTTGAGTTTATTCAACCCCGCCCTTCTAAACTCAATCCGATCCTCAACACAAATTTATAGATGTTTCACCTTTTCTATTTGCTAAAAGAATTAGAAAATTTTTAAGAAAAGATGATATTTATATCCCATATGAGAATTATACTTACGGAAAATTAATAAGTACTTGTATTCAAGAGGGTTTAGCTCTATGTAATGAATTAAAATTAAATAACCAAATCAAAAGACAAAATTTACTTGAGAAAGAAAAAACAATTAGGTAAATTTTGTGATCAATTTGGTATAGACCTACCTAATAAAGGTAAGAAGAAAATAATAGATAAAGACGAAAAACTTTATAGAAAGAAAAGACATTTGTCTGAAAGACAAAAATAGAAAAAGATGAAAAGAAAATAAAGCCGTGATTTACCGAAAGCAGAAAAATATAAAAACAAAAATAAATTAATAATTTGTAGAAAATGTGAAAAGTCAGGACATTATGATAATCAGTTTTGGGTTAAAAACAAAATTAATAATTTAGATATAGATAATAATATAAAAGAAACATTATTTAAAATATTAATGGATTCAAATAATAATTTTGATAGTGAAACTGAGAATTCTTCAGAATCATATAATTCCGAAGATATTCTAGATAATGAATAAGATATTTCAGATCTAGAAGAATGTACTAACTGTATACAAGGAAAATCTTGTATAAATCATATAAATGAAAATAATGATAAAACGATGATTTTTATAAAATCATGTTTCAATTTCAAGACTTAAACATAAATGTTTGACAAATAATAAAATTTAGAATTTCTTAAATGATTAAGGATCCAATATTAAAATATACAATTATTGATTAAATAGAAAATACTGCTTCAACAAGCAATAATAATAATATTCTTATTAAACAATAACAAGCATGTCGAACCCGATAAATTAGATTACGTATAAGCCATGCAGAATAATTACTATTATTTAAATTTAAAATGAATTTTTTTTATTTATGGAGCGTTTGATCATTTTAAAATTTGTTAAGTCATGATTATTTATTTTAAACGCAGGAGTTTAGTTTTTATCTTTTCGGATAAATACGCGAGGCCAGACTGGAGTTGGAGTATTGAGATAAAATTAATAATACGAAAATATTCTTAAATTTAATTTAAGCCAAGAAATAATTTATTTTAATGTTAAAGAATGTTTTAAGATTTATTAAGTTGATTGGAGTTAAGTCATTAATTAAGTTCTCCCATGTCCAATGTTTAATTAAAAGCCTAAATCAGAATGTGTAACCAATTGAGATAATTAATTTAGGGCTATTATATTCAAGAAATTATAACCTAATATTTTTATAAGTAATTCTTTAGATCAAGCCCTGCCATGCAAGAAATGGTTATCCTAATTTAATTGTTAATTCACTAAAATACATAATGGGTGTTTAAAACTTTAAGAACTTAAAATATAAGATTTAAAACAATATTTACCTTACAATTGGTAGTAAATTTCGGCCCCCTTAGATCAATTTATGTAGGTTTGGCAACTCTCCATTTTAACTACCCTTCATAACCCTTCATGGTATATTAATTCCCTCACCTTTAAATCACCTATAATTAATAATTTAAGCATCATTATGCACCTAATCAAACCACTAATCTAGCCTACCAATCCCACAATTTTCGAGCAGCAAGGAGGAAGGAAACAATTCTTGTGTCATTCAAATCCCTCACTTATAGCTCCTACCTTAATGCATTCCTTGACTCATTTATCACCTCTAGTAGACTTCACCTTCATTACCTAGCACCCATACACCCCTTACCTTCGAAAATATCAGAAGAAAAGAGCTGCTAGAATCGTGAAACAACAGCAGAAAAACAAGAAATAAATACAACTCTGTCTCCGCCGCGCCGTGTTCGTCGTGTTGCTTTGTTTTATTCAAAACAAATTTCCAAGCATGTATATATTGTTTATTTTCTCTTCAATCAAGTCCTATATATATTTTTAAACCATTATATGTTCTTGATTCATGAAACAAACGAATTTGACAGCAACATTTCAGAAACATCTGTACAAGCCTTCTCGGCCTTATGCTTGTTGCCTCACGGTTGAGTTGTTTTGTTGGCGACAGGGAGTTGTTCGGTTCCAGGCACTCAAAGATGCATCTAGGCATGCTTTAGAGTGTGTTATGGTCATGTTGGTTCATTCGTTCGAGCCCATACACACAGGATGAAGGTTTGACAGCAACTTTCCCATAGTTGCAAGTTGGAGTCAAGATTTTGTGTCTGGTTGTCAATGGTGATGGTGAGAGTTCGAATCTTGTTTGGCCCAGGGCCTGTAATCATGGTTAGAACCCTCCCTTGGCATGTCTAGGACGTGACCAATATGTCCTTTCAAGACTTGGTTCATGGTTACATCAAAATTATAAAACAACAACATAAGAGCACTTCGATTTTTTTAATTCTTGTGTGAGTGAAGCTTCTGCTTTTGAGGTTTTGGGTGGATCGTGTTGGCTCTTAGCCCTTAGCCATGGTTCAAACAATATCTCATCATGTCTAGACCGAGCCATGGTCAATCATATGGCCACTGGAACGACACAAGACAGTAAAACGATTCAACACATCACACTATGCAGAAAGTGATGCTCTCGGATGGAGCTTTGAGCTATCATAGGTGTTTGCTTGGATTGTGGTTGGCTTTTAGCCCTTAGCCATGGCCAAGGTTAACCTTAGGATGTTGTTAAGAGACTCTGGTCGGTGGTTCAAGCCCCAATGGCCATTAGTTTAACAAACCATAGCAAAACTGCATCTTGCTGCCACCTGGCTTCTGGAAAGCAGCAATGCTTCGGTTCAGGAGGTTGGTTCGAGTTCTTGGTTGGATTTTATCCTATGGCCTTGAAGGGGACAATACCTCATTGAGTTAGGAAAGTCATGTTATTGGACGTTCGTGATTTGGTTAAGTTTGGAGGTCGTACGAGAATGTACGGTGCAATGTGCCAAAGTGACTCTCGAAAGAGCGTTTTATGATTTTGGCCTCCATTCACTATTTTCGTGTATTACAGTTATTAGGAACATTATTTCATTAATTAGGTGCATTTTTATCATGACTAAACGATGGTTCGATGTTGGTTCGGGTTGGTACGGAGTCATGGTTGGAAATTAGATTGTTGGCCTCGGTCGTCTCGTTTTTGTTCAGATATGAAGTTTTTGGTCAAGTTGAGAATATTTGCATGTGTCTCATGTTAGGATTAGGTCGCAGCAAGCCTGGGAACGATCCAACTCATCCGGTAAAACATGGTTATAGTTATGTTTCATGCACAAAATATAAAATGCTTATTTTTGAGATATATGCGATATTTCTTGTGGCCACCTCATGCTTATGGGACCTCTCTACCCGGTGACTCACGACCGGTTTATGTTTATGTATGGGTATGGAAATCAAGTCCAAGGGCTGTGGTGATCTATAATGTCCGGTATACTGTGGTTTAGTCTGATCAGACGTTCATGTTATGTTACGGGCCACTTGCGTTGAAACATTATCTCTACCAGAAAAATCTCATTATGATATTTTATGACAGGGCTCTATCGAGCAAATATTTTACGTACGATTTTAAAATATTCATGTATTTATAATTATTAATGACACGATTTTCAGGTTACGCTTTACGATACGATATTTTTACGTTGCATGCGATCTTATGATATTTATACTCGTCGTTATTCACGATATATTCATGTTGAGTCTTTATACTCACTAGACTTGATTGTTATAGGTACTGATGAGATCGAGACCGAGGGCGGGGACCAGTGAGCTAGCTTGGGTTAGCAGTAGTAGGAACCCGAGGACCTCACGTTTCATCATTTACATTTTTATGTTCAAACTCAGTTTTTATTACGTTGAATTATTTTTTTAGTTGTGGTTTCAAACACAATATTTACTTCTGCTGTATTTTATAATTAAATCTATTTAGCAGTTTATTTTATGAATGATGCATGTTATTTATTTAAAGATAAAATTTTAAATAATTCCGCAAAATTTCGAATCGAAATTACGGGCCTCAACAAAGCATATTCTATGAAAGAAATTAAAAATCTTTTACAGAAAAAATATAGTCAACAAAATCCAATTACTATACAGGATTTAGTTAAAGAGATAAAAAATCTCAAATAACAAGTAGAAATTTTACAACATAACAATAATATTGTAAATTATCGTATTTCAGTTATTGAAATAAGAATTCAACTTATAATTCTGAAAATTTTGAAATTATTCAAGATATTTCATTTTCTGATCGAAAACAAAAACATTTATCTGTTTTAAGTATGATAATATCTCAAAAATGGTATACTGATATCATTTTATTAATTGATAATTCTTATAAGAAAAATTTCATTGCTATGATAGATAGTGGTGCAGATTTAAATGTTATAAAGGAATGATTAATTCTTACGAAATATTTTCATAAAACTACTCATTCTCTCTCTCATGCGGGAGGAGAACCTTTAGAAATAAATTATAAATTACCAAAAGCATATATTTGCAAGGATAAAAACTGTATTCAAACAAGTTTTTTATTAGCAAAAGATATTTTTAGCCAACTTATACTTGGAATTCTTTTTATTTATCAAATTTATCCTTTTAACTTATGTTGATGAAGCTTGTATTATAGAAACTTTTCAAGGTAATCCTATTTCTTTTCAGTTCATAACTAAACATGTTCATAAAATTTTAAATGAATTAAAAGGAAAAATTGAAAGAAAAACTTTTCAAATAAATTCTTTAAAAGAAGAAGTAAAAATTCTAAATATAGATGATATATTACAAAATCCTAAATTAGAGGAAAAAATTAAAATTATTTATTATAAATTTTCATTAGAAATATGTAATGATCTTCCAAATGCTTTTTGGAATCGTAAGAAACATAATATTTCTCTTCCATATGAAGAGAATTTTGATTAGAAAAATATTCCTACAAAGGCTCGTCTTTGTCGAATGAATTCTGAATATTTAGAATTAATTAAGAATGAAATCCATTCTTTAATAGAAAAAGGTTTAATAAAACCTTCTCAATCTCCTTAGTCATGTACTGTTTTTTATGTTAATAAATATTCTAAGCAGGAAAGAGGAGTTCCCAGATTAGTAATAAATTATAAACCCCTTAATAAGGTTTTAAAATGGATTAGGCATCCTATTCCTAATAAAAAAAATTATATTTGTACATGAAATTATATTTTCAAAATTTTATTTAAAATCAGGATTTTGGCAGATTCAAATAAAAGAATCTACCATAAAGGATTTATTAAAGATATACAAAAGAAATTAAACAACAAAGTATTTTACCGAGTTCTCTTAGAATTATAAATTCATAAAAATCACCCATAAACGCCTTAAACGCCATTTCTCGGCTAAACAGGCTGAAGGGATACAACATGAATTTATATTTTTCTGGTTAAACTCGAACCTTGTGTTCAACATTTCATGGTTCATTTTTTTACCTTATGTTTTATCCAAAGACTCTTATATTACATTAAGTTCCAAAAATTTAAATAAATCTTTTATTATCTCAATTTAATTCCAAGTTACAAATAAATATAGATCATGTCATAGTAAGGTAATAATTTAGCACGAATGCTTTAGCCTGTCATTCACGTTAATCTATGAAATATAAAAATTTAAAATAGTAAATAAAAACAGAAAATAAAACAATGTAAACTTACAAAGTTGTAATCAAAAGTCTTGAAGCTTTTATTAATTAAAAAGGTTGTTTACAAAGAGGGAATAGAGGGGAGCAAACTCGACCTTATTTTTCTAAGAACACAGAATGAACCTATAAATAGATGGAAGAGCCGGACATGAAATCTCGGATTCCAACTAAAAATATAAACAGTACAATATTTTATTAATGGCAATAGTAACATGGTTACAAAAGTCTACCACTTGTTGTGATATGTCACCTTCTATGAATAGTGAGATTCCACTACCAACGATCATAATTAAAAATAAATAATTTAGTCATCTTTAATATTATCCTTTATGGAATATTTTTAATTTTTAAAAATATCATTAATTTGAGAGAATTGAGGAATATCATCCTCTGGATCTTGTGCATCTTGCATTTTCATTAGATAGATGTATTGATTTTCATTGGATTCAGATTCCATAGATTTACCATATTTTGAATAAAAACATCCAATATTCTTATAAAGATCCTTCTTCATTTTTTCGATATAAACTTCAATATTTTTTCTTTTGAATATATCTCAGAATATTTCTGAATCAGAATCTTAAAAAGACTGATAGATGCTTTCTCTTTCTCTTGTTGATTATTTAATTCTGTCTGGTATAATGAAATTTTTTCCTCCATTTGATAAAGAGTCTTAGATCCATAATGTGATGACCCGGACGCTAATCAAGTTCTTAATTATTATTGGGACAATTTAATCAATTATAATAAACATGGTCTAAAATATATTTTTTTTAATACAAATATCAAATGCGGAACGTAAAGGAATTCATGCTAATATACATGTCAGTATTTAAAGTACAAGTCTTGCATATATACAATCATTCAAACTAGGGTTTAACAACTAAATATCAAGTGTCCAAACCCTATATCTAATCAAGGTCCGTAGTCTCCATTCTAATCATGATCTCTCTTCATCTCCTCGACCTCGATCCTAACCCACCTGTTGTCATGCACACATACAAACACGACAACAGCCGGATAACTCCGGTAAGAAATATATCCCAGTATAAATCAACGAAACATGAATCAAAGAACATGCGATCATATAATCAATATAAAAGCATAAACAGATATCAGAAATACGTATCAAAATCTGAAAACATAATCAATATAAAACTGTCAATCAGACTCGTGACTCCACGGCTCAGACTAGACTCAATTCTAGTCTAGTAATCCCGATTTCCAGACGTTGGCATTCCATATCGAACATCAGTAATAGAAGAAACTCCAATTCTATCCACTTAGATATAACCAAACATCCGGTGTCTTGACCTATTCGTTACAGACTTTGGCACTTTCGTCAATTTACTATCTTGTGATAATGTGCAATGTGCCAGTGACGATTCCATCACTATATGGCACCTATGTCACAAGATCATTCGTCTAATACTCGTCTAATACATGCTCTCTATAAATCAATAGAACAAGCATATCAATTCAAATCAATGCATATAATAACAAGAAGTATGTGATTTAGGGAAACTCAAGTACATCATACTCGAGTCGTTCTCCCGGTACCACATTGACTTATACCTTTATTTTTATTGCGGTTATGACGACGTTCCCGTCTGGAGTTCAAACTCTGTCAATACACAATCTGACAATGACAATATCAAATAATACCATATCAATATACTACTCAAATCGACACCAATCTGATCAATCTGGATTTAACTCAAAATCAACGACATAACAGAACAATCTCGATATCCCCGTCAATACAATCTCACTAGATATTAATTACAATCCATAACCAATAACCAATACAATCTGTAATCAATCAATAATCTAATTCTGTCCAATATCAATCAATATAATCTGAAAACCATAACAATTCCATAATCAATCTGTTTCTCAATCTGACTTCGATTCTACGATGTTTAACATGTCAAGAACATCATATATGAATCATGTATGATTCTGGCGATATCATAATTTCAAATCATATCAAAACGTAGTAAAACTTACGTCCAGTAGTAGCTGTTGACGAGAGGAGCACATAAATATGTTCGGCTCAAAATTCTGAAAGACGAATCTCGTATAATCAACAATCTGTGAAAGGAAAAGGCGTAAGGATTTTTCAGCGCTTTCTCGAGTCTTGCTATGTTTTTTCTGAAGGAGCTGAACTACTATATATATCTCATGTTGCATGTAGAGAAACTTGTCTCATTTTTTATGAGATTCAGTCGGCGCTCGGGCGGTCATAAGTTACCACTCGGGCGCGACACTTTCTGTCCGGAAACTTACTTCACATACTCTGGCGGTCGGGCGGTCATAAACTACCGCTCGGGCGCCGAACCTTCTGTCCGAGTGTTTAACTTATACAACATTGGCGCTCGGGCAGTTAAAAACTACCGCTCGGGCGCCAAAATTTCTACCCAAATCTTTCTAAATTCGCATGTTTCACCCAATCTACTCTCGAGTGATCCGTCTATAATCATATCAGTTCATAATCAATAATCTCAGCTTAACATGATATAAAATCTCGGGCATTACATTTCTCCCCCCTTAGATACGATTTCGTCCCTGAAATCACAGGTCATCAAATCATATCAGAAGTAATCAACTCATATGCAATCAATAGATGTAATGAACAGCAGTCAGAAATAACTGAAATAAAGACTTACATCATCGAAACAACTCTGGGAATTGCTGTCTCATATCTGATTCAGTCTCCCAGGTAGCCTCTTCATTGGCATGATGACTCCATTGAACTTTCACAAGCGGAATTGTTTTCGTTCTGAGCTGTTTTTATTTACGATCGATAATCTGAATTGGTTTCTCAACATAACTCAGACTTTCATCAAGTTTTGTTTCATCTGGCTGAATAATATGAGAATCATCAGGGAGATAATTCCGCAGCATAGATACATGAAAGACATTATGTATCCCAGAGAACGAAGGCGGTAATGCGAGTCGATAGGCACGATCTCCTATCTTCTCGAGAATCTCGTACAGCCCAACGTATCGGGGAGATAACTTCCCTTTCTTGCAAAATCTGACAATACCTCTGAAAAGAGAAATATTCAGGAATACTCGGTCTCCTGCCTCAAATACCAACGGTCGTCTTCTGATGTTGGCATATTTGGCTTGCCTGTCTTGAGCTGCTTTCATTCTTTTTCTGAATCAGCTTCACTTTTTCAGTCATATCTCTAATCATATCAGGTCCAATCTCAAAAACTTCAGAGATATCATCCCAATACAGTGGGGATCGACACTTCTTTCCGTACAACGCCTCAAATGATGCCATCTCAATACTCGTTTGATAGCTGTTGTTGTACGAAAATTCGCAAAAAGACAATGCATCTTGCCAATTAGTGCTAAAATCAAGCACTACAGCTCTCAGCATATCTTCCAGTGTCTGGATCGCCCGCTCTGACTGTCAGTCAGTCTGTGGATGATATGCGGTACTCAAGTGTAACTTAGTACCAAGAGACTGCTGCAAAATCTGCCAGAAGTGCGAAGTAAACTGAGGATCACAGTCTGATACAATCGACTTCGGCACTCCATGCAATCGAACCACTTCTCTGACATAAATATCGGCCATCTGGTCATGTCTGTATGTCATCTTGTATGGAAGAAAGCATGCAGATTTGGTCAATCGATCAATCACGACCCAAATCGCATCACAACCTCTGGAGGAACGCGGCAACTGTGTCACAAAATCCATGGAAATGTGATCCCATTTTCATTCAGGAATGGACAAACTCTGTAACAATCCTCCTGGTTTCTTTTTTTCTGCTTTCACCTGTTGGCAATTCAGACACTTGACTACAAATTCAGTAACATCGGATTTCATCTGTTTCCACCAATACTGTGTCTTCAAATCATTATACATCTTTCTGCCACCAGGATGAATGCTAAAACGACTGCTGTGCGCTTTTGCTAGTATCCGCTGTCTCAAATCTGAAACGTTCGGCACAACAATACGATTATTCACATACAAAACACCGTCACAAACCTGATATTACGACTGATGTCCAGCTCTGACCATAGCAATCGAATTCTGCACATTCTGATCCACTTTCTGTGCTTCTTTGATTCGCAATATCAATCTGGTTCGGCCCGAATAGCACATAATCTCAGAGGCAGACAATCTGTTTCAAAAGCTTATCCAGACAAGCAGCAATCTTCTATCAAATTGGAAACACCAATCGTCGACAAGGATAAAGAACATACCTTTCGATTCAATGCATCAGCTGCTGCATTGGATTTCCCTGGGTGGTACTTGATTTCACAATCGAAATCCTTCAATAAATCAAGCCAACTCTGCTGCCTCATATTCAACTCTGACTGTGAAAATAAATACTTCAAACTTTTGTGATCAGAATATATTTCAAATTTTTCACCATACAGATAATGTCGCCATTTTTTCAATGCAAAGACTATGGCTGCCAATTCAAGATCATGAATTGGGTAACGGGTTTCATGTGGCTTCAGCTGTCTTGAGGCATAAGCGATAACATGTCCTCGCTGTATCAAAACACAACCCAATCCTCGGTGAGAGGCATCACAGTAAACCACAAAATCACCAGTACCTGATGGGATAATCAACACCGGATCACTGGTCAATCTCTTCTTCAACTCCAGAAAATTGGACTCACAGTCTTCTGACCAAATAAACGGAACATTCTTCTGAGTCAACTGAGTAATAGGCTTGGCAATACTCGAGAAATCTTTAATAAATCGACGATAATATCCTGCCAAACCCATAAAACTGCGAATCTCGGGTACTGATGTCGGTCTCGGCCAAGAAATCACTGCCTCAGCCTTACTGTGATCAACTGATATACCGTCTCCGGATATAATATGCCCCAGAAATACAACCCGTCTCAACCAAAACTCGTATTTCGACAGTTTAGCATACAGTTTCTCAACCATCAATATTTTCAATACAGTTATCAAATGCTCGACATGTTCAATCATATTCTTTGAATAAATAAATATATCATCAATGAATATGATAACGAAATCATCAAGATATCTCTGAAAGACAAGGTTCATCAACCCCATAAATACAGCTGGTGCATTCGTCAAACCAAACGGCATGACAATAAATTCATAATGTCCATACCTAGTTCTGAATCCTGTCAGAATCCGTGACTCTCAGCTGATGGTATCCATATCTCAGATCGATCTTGGAATATACCAAAGAACCCTGCAACTGATCAAATAAATCATCAATACGAGGCAAGGAATATTTATTCTTTACCGTTGCTTTGTTCAGTTGCCGGTAGTCGATACAAAGTCTCATCTAACCGTCTTTCTTCCTCACAAACAGTACTGGAGCACTCCAAGGAGAAAAACTCGGTCTAATGTAACCCTTGGCCAGTAGATCCTCCAACTGTTCTTTCAGCTCTTTCAATTCTATCGGTGCCATTTCTGTACGGAGCTCTAGATATCGGAACTGTACCCGGCATCAACTCAATGCTGAAGTCTATCTCTCGAATCGGAGGCAAACCAGGAATCTCATATGGGAAGACGTCAGAAAACTCACACACCACTGGCAAGTCCGCCAATGATGGACTCGATTTCAGTAAATCAACTGAATAGACAAGGAATCCATCCGCTCCTTTCTGCAATAATCGAGTCATATTCATAGCAGATATCAAAGGAATTCTGGCTCGAGAACACTTACCATAATATTTCCACTCCTCAGCCATTTCAGGTCTGAATCTTACAATCTTTTGGAAACAATCAGCAGTGGCTCTGTACTTGGTTAACATATTGATACCGATAATACAATCAAAATCAGACAACCCAAGCACAATACAGTCTAACTCAATTTCATGCCCATCATACTGCAGTATACAAGATCTAACAGACTTCATTGATATCAAACCTGTCCCTAACGGAGAAGAGACAGACACTACCACAGACAATGACTCAACATGAAAGCATGACTCAATGCAAATCGTTAAAAAAAAGTATGTGAAGAATCGGTATCAATCAATACATATGCAGGGCAACCACATAAAGAACAGTTACCTGCAAAAACGTCATCTGGTGCTTCTTGAGCCTGCTCCTCTGTCAAAGCAAATACTCTGGCCTGCTGTCTAGGAGGCTGGGTTACTGTCTGGCTTCCTCTTGGCCTCTGCTGTGACTGGGTAGACGGTGCTGGCTGAAATGAATGAACTACAGCTGGTGGTCGTCTACCAGTCTGAGCTACTGATCCAGATGATTCAGCACCCTGTAATATCTGAGTATCTCTCTGGGGACAAACTCGAGCAAAATTTCCCTGTTGTCTACAAATACGGCTACTTCCAAACAATCCTCGGCACTGTTCGGTGGAATGCTTCCCTCCACAAGTGTTACAATAAGGTCCTGTATAACTCTGGCCCTAACCGGTTTGTCTCGAACCGCTATAACTGGATGAATTGCTTCCAGATCTTTTGAACTGCTTCCCTCTAGCTTTCAGGAATTCTTTCTTTCCACCACTACCACTGCCACTTTCAAATTGAGAAGATGGTGGAGGCATCTGTGGCCTCAAGGCCGAAGGCACAAACGAAGCTCCTCTCTATCTCATCAGACCGGCTTCGGCTCCCTTAGCTCTGTTCAAGGCATCAGTAAAATTATTCGGTCTCCCGGTATTCACCAAGGTAAAGATTTCAGGATTCAGGCCATTAATGAACTGATCAGCAACGGCTTCGTCATTCTCGGCCACATGTGGAGCAAACCGCAACAGTGTAGAGAACTTGGCCACATATTCTTCGATGTTCAACTGACAATGTCTCAAGTTTGCAAATTCTGCTCCCTTATCTTTCCTATACGACACTGGAAAGAATCTTTGATAGAATTCATTTCTAAACACATTGCAGGTAATAACCGTACCTCGATGCTCCAGCTCTTTCTTCGTCGTGATCCACCAATTCTTCGCAACGTCATGCAATTGGTGCCCAATAAGTTTCACTCTCCGCTCATCCGTATAATCCAAGGATTCAAATAAAATCTCAATATTTTCTAACCAACTCTCGCAATCAACGGAAGTCTCCGTACCCTTCAGAGTCGGTGGATGGAACAACTGAAATCTCTTCAGTAAGGTCTCCATTGGTGTTGCTGTCACATCCATTGGAGGATTCAAGGTGCTACCCTGTTCCGGTACTCTTCGAGGAGGCATATCTGAATATCAAAAGGGTTAGCAATCACATAACAAATATGTCTCAGCCCCTTTCTGATCATCTTACCTCTGATCAAGAATCGGCTCAGATCCATTGCCAATAATACACATTACCATATCAAAATCAGATAATCAGGCAAACAAGCATAAAAGCAATAGCTTATGCTAGCAATCAGAAGCAGGAAAGAAAACTCAATCTACCCCGCTCACTAGTTCCTATCTCAATCTAAAGGATCTATCGCTCTGATACCACCTGTTGTGGGGACCCGGACGCTAATCAAGTTCTTAATCATTATTGGGACAATTTAATCAATTATAATAAACAGGGTCTAATTTTTTTTTATACAAATATAAAATGCGGAACGTAATGGAATTCATGATAATATACATGTCAGTATTTAAAGTACAAGTCTTGCACTATATACAATCATTCAAACTAGGGTTTAACAACTAAATATCAAGTGTCCAAACCCTATCTCTAATCAAGGTCTGTAGTCTCCACTCTAATCACGATCTTGCTTCATCTCCTCGACCCCGATCATGTCCCACCTGTTGTCATGCACACATACAAACACGACAACAGCCGGACAACTCCGGTGAGAAATATATCCCAATATAAATCAACGAAACAGAATCAAAGAACATGCGATCATATAATCAATATAAATGCATAAACAGATATCGGGAATACGTATCAAAATCTGAAAACATAATCAATAAAAGACTGTCAATCAGACTCGTGACTCCACGGCTTAGACTAGACTCAATCCTAGTCTATGGATCCCGGTTTCCAGATGATAGGTGTTGTTTTTACGTGTTTTATTGCATTAATGTGTGTGTTTTTGCATTGTGCGTGCGTTTATTTCATTTACATTTTGTTCATTATAGAATAAACATTTGCATTCGATCATGTCTCACTCGTATGTGAAAAATTTGCAGGAAAAATGACCGGGAAGCCGAATATGAAGCAAAGTGCGAACTGAAGCAAAAAGTGAGCAGAAAATGCGGCGCTCGAGCGGTACTTTTATACCGCCCGAGCGCGAGAGGTGAAAGGCCAAGGAGAGATCCCGAGAGGTCGGCGCTCGAGCGGTTGTTTTCTACCGCTCGAGCGTGAACATGGATCCAAGTCACAGAAGTTTGGCGCTCGAGCGGTACTTTTCTACCGCCCGAGTGCCAGAATCCGCATTCCCCAAGTCTTCTACAGAGAGTGTGGCGCTCGAGCGGTAATTCTCTATCGCCTGAGCGCCACCTAATTTTGGCAAGATTTTGCGTCCGATTTTTTTCTTTATTTCGGAGGTATGGCTGATATGGAAGGGGATTGGATGACTTTTGGGGGGATATTCAGACATTATTCAACAGGAGCACAAGCCTTGGAGAGCACTTTACGCTTGGATTGAAGATTTGAAGTTTTCTGGGCGTCGTTTTTCGCGTTTTTCATCAACTCTAGTATTTCTTATTTAGTTTTTATCATTTGAACTTTGTTTTGTTGATTTTCAATCATGAACTTTAGTAGCTAAACTTTTAATATTTGTTGGGATTTAAGGGGATCCTACCCCAAACTTTGATTTAGTTAATTAATAATTCAATTTGTGATTTATTCTTGGTTATACTATTGTTTTATTGTGTTGTTAGAGCGTAGCTAACTTTAACGACGTTTTCATATCACGAGTGAGTTCGAGAGAATAACTAGTGATAGGATCGATTAGTATAATCCGCAGATCTACAATTTACATAGATATATGAAATTGGATATGTGCCGATAGTCATAATACTAAGGGTCGAAAATTAGGGGATTTCATAAATCGAAATGCGATTCACTCTTGATAAATAATTAAAGACATTTAATTACTTCATTGACTAGAATTAGTTTGGCATATCTCGAGAGAGTGTGTTCAATTGAATAGGAGATCCTATCGGAAGCATACAAACACGATCAAACGAATTAACAAATTAATAAGGGGTAGGTGAACCAGAATTCCCAACAAATTCATTTATCATTGAAATTTACTCAATTGATCTAGCATTCATATTTCATTATTAAATTCTTGAACTTGTTTATTTAGTTTTATTAAATTTTATTAGTTATAAAAAAATCACTCAAATTTCTTTGCTAAAGTTTTAATAACTGGAATAATAATTGTTAAACACAGTCTTCAGTGGAACGATACTCGTACTCACGTACACTATTTTATTACTTGACATTGTGCACTTGCGATTAAATTTTGAGCATACAAAAACATATTTTTATTGAGGATATCACAGTGCAAGTTTTGCTCGATCAAGGTTTTGGCGCCGTTGCCGGGGACTGTTAATCTACAATTTTATTTTTAGTTATTTTCTTTAGCGTTATTTTATTTGTCTTGAGTTAACACTCCATATTTTATTCCAGATATCTTGTCTAGTGCATGCCAAAGTCACTTGACGTGGAGCTTGAGTTTGATCTTGAAATCGAAAGAACTTTCCGCAGGAGAAGACAACAGCAGAGGCTAAAAGAACTGATGGAGAGGCTGTTGAATGATAAAGAGGAGGAACGTCGTGAAGATAGACATGTGGAGATACCGCGTCGTATTCCAATGCTGGAGTATTCCCAACCTTCTTTGGAGGGTGCACGCCCTAGCATTGTGAGGCCTATCGTGTGGGCAAATCACTTTGAAATCAAGCCAGCCATAATCCAGATGATTCAGAACACAGTCCAATTTGGAGGAACTGCAGTAGATGACCCAAACATGCACATCACGGATTTTCTTGAAATTTGCGATACTTTTAAATTCAATGGAGTTTCTGATGATACTGTTAGGTTGCGTTTATTTCCTTTCTCTTTACGTGATAAAGCTAAGGCATGGTTAAATTGTTTGCCTGTAGGGTCGATCGCTACATGGGACGACATGGCGAAAGCCTTTCTCATCAAATACTTCCCTCCCTCCAAGACCATGAAGTTGCGGGCAGACATTACAACGTTTGCTCAATTCGATTAGGAATCTTTATATGAGGCATGGGAACGCTTCAAGGATCTATTACGAAGAAGCCCACATCACGAGTTACCACTTGGGTTAGTCGTTCAAACATTTTATTATGGTTTGCTTACTCCTAACCGTACTATGATAGATGCTGCTGCTTGTGGAAACCTGTTGAGAAAAACCACGGAGGAAGGATATGAATTGTTAGAGGAGATGGCTGCTAGCAGCTATCATCCTCAATCTGAAAGAAACAACCAGCGGAAGAGTTCAGGAGTTCACCAGGTAACTGATTTTTCTGCTATTACTGCACAACTTGATGCTTTAAACATGAAACTAGACGGCTTGAATGTGGGTGGCACGACGATGCGTCTTCAAGAGATATTCTGTGAAAAGTGTGGAGGGGAACACTATGCGAAGGACTGTCAAGATGACAATCCATTCTATGTGCAAAATGAGGCACCAGTGAATCAAGTTGGAGTCCAAAACCGCCCAAGGAATGACCCTTATTCGAACACATACAATCCTGGGTGGAGCCAACATCCCAACTTCTCATGGGGCGGTCAAAACAGTAAGAATCGACCGCAAGGAGGACAACAATATGGGAAACAACCGATGTACAGATCCGATCCTCCTAGAGAAGAAAAGTCCAACTTGGAGCAAATGATGTCTAAGTTTATTTCATCCACTGAAACTAGACTACAAAACCAAGATGCATCGATAAAAGGGCTCGAGAATCAAATTGGATAGTTGGCGAAGATGATAGCAAGTAGAGAGCCGGGCACCTTGCCAAGTAATACCGAGACTAATCCAAAAGAGCAAGTGAAGGCCATTGAGTTGAAGAGTGAGAAAATTTTAGAGTCAAAGGGAGAATAAAAAATTCAAATACCGAATGAACTGACTGAGACATCCAAAGGTAAGTCTTGTAACATTACACCCGCACCCACTTCACAACCTAAAATTGTTATACCTCCTCCTTTTCCTGCAGCATTGAAAAAAGCAAAACTAGATGCACAATTCGGTAAGTTTCTTGAGGTATTTAAAAAATTGCCTATCAATATTCCCTTCGCCGATGCTTTAATGCAAATGCCTAGTTATGCTAAATTTTTGAAGGACATTCTAGCTAATAAGAGGAAGTTGGAGGATCACATGACAGTGAACTTAACTGAAAATTGCTCCGCTTTGGTGCAAAACAAAATCCCACCGAAACTGAAAGACCCAGGGAGTTTCTCTATTCCTTGCATGATTGGTGATGTTGTTTTTCACAAAGCTTTGTGTGATCTTTGTGCGAGTATTAATCTTATGCCTTTGTCCGTGTTTAGGAAACTTGGGTTGAGAGAGCCTAAGCCGACGAGGGTGTCCTTGCAACTGGCTGATAGATCTGTCAAGTACCCTCACGGAGTGATTGAGGATGTGCTAGTGAAAGTGGACAAATTCATTTTTCCTGCGGATTTCGTGGTTCTCGACATGGAGGAGGATACAGAGATGCCTCTAATTTTGGGGAGACCGTTCCTTGCAACTGGCAAGGCACTGATTGATGTGCAAGAAGGGAGGTTGAGATTGAGAGTGGGCGAGGAAGAGATTACTTTTGATGTTTTTAATGCACTTAAGCACACACTGCATTCTGATAGTTGTTTTAGAATTGATGCTTTTGACTCTCTTGTGTCTCACTATGTGCAGAATGCTCTTAGGAACCCTTTGGAGGCCACTATCACTATTGAATTGGGAGAAGAAAAAGCTGAAATAGTGGCATACTTTAATGCCAACCATCCATGGAGAAAGCCAATGAGGATGCGACTGGAGTATCTAGGAGAACGAAGAGATTTGACCCCTCAAAGGTTATGCATCGAGGAGCCACCAACACTTGAACTAAAGCCGTTGCCTCCACACCTTAAGTACGTTTACTTAGGTGAAATAACACTTTGCCTGTCATTATTTCTGCTGCTTTTACAGATGTGATGGAAGACAAACTGTTAGAGGTTCTGAAAGCGCAAAAGGGTGCATTTGCGTGGAAGGTGGCGGATATCAAAGAGATCAATCCATCAGTCTGCATGCACAAGATCTTGATGGAAGAAAAGTACTCACCTCTTGTGCAAACTCAGAGAAGATTGAATCCAAAGATGCAAGAGGTAGTAAAGGTACAAACGATTAAGCTTCTCGATGCAGGTATTATCTATCCTATATCTGATAGTGCATGGGTAAGTCCGGTTCAGTGTGTGCCAAAAAAGGGTGGGATTATTGTGATTACAAATGATAATAATGAACTAATACCCACCAGGACTGTTACGGGATGGCGTGTGTGCATTGATTATAGGAAATTGAATGATACCACCCGAAAAGACCACTTTCCCCTTCCCTTTATTGATCAAATGCTTGAGAGGTTAGCAGGTCATGAGTTTTATTGTTTTCTAGATGGGTATTCGGGGTATAATCAAATCACCATTGCACCTGAGGACCAAGAGAAAACCACTTTCAGTTGTCCTTATGGAACTTTTGCTTTTCGCCGCATGCCGTTTGGTCTTTGTAATGCCCCTGCCACATTTCAACATTGCATGACCGCTATATTCCATGATATGATAGAAATTTTTCTTGAAATTTTTATGGATGACTTCTCTATTTTTGGCACTTCTTTTGATGACTGTTTGCAGAACTTGAAGTTGGTGTTGTTGAGATGTGAGGAGACGAATTTGGTGCTAAATTGGGAAAAGTGTCATTTCATGGTACAAGAGGGAATTGCCATAGGGCACAAGATTTCGGAGCACGGAATAGAGGTGGATAAGGCGAAAGTTGAAGTTATCAAGAACTTACCACCTCCGGCGTCCATAAAGGGAGTTAGAAGTTTTCTAGGCCACACTGGTTTTTATCGGCGTTTTATAAAAGATTTTTCAAAAATTACCAAACCTCTATCTTTCTTACTTATGAAAGATGTGCCATTTGATTTCAATTCTGACTGTTTACAGGCATACGAGAATTTGAAGAAGCGCTTGGTGACGGCTCCTGTCTTGGTAGCACCGGATTGGGATCTACCTTTCGAGATCATGTGCGACGCCAGTGACACTGCAGTGGGGGCCGTACTTGGCCAGCGACAAAACAAGGTATTTCATACAATTTATTATGCAAGTAAGACCTTAGATGAGGCTCAATTGAATTATACAACAACTGAAAAGGAATTACTTGCAGTAGTATTTGCACTTGACAAATTTCATTCATAACTTGTTTTTTCCAAAGTAATTGTATTCACTGATCATTCTGCCCTTAAATACTTACTTGCTAAAAAAGATGCAAAGCCACGCTTACTTCGGTGGATTTTATTATTGCAAGAGTTTGACTTAGAAATCAAAGACAAGAAAGGTGTTGAGAATGTGGTGGCATATCACTTGTCTAAATTAGAATTTATTTGTGATGATTCTGTCGATCATGCTATCAATGATTGGTTCTCTGATGAGCAACTATTTGAGGTGAGAAATTGTCCTTGGTATGCAAATTTCGCTAACTTTCTTGTCACAGGCACACCTCCACCAAACCTATCGTTTCACCAACGAAAGAAATTCTTTTCTGACGTGAAATACTATTTTTGGGAGGAACCGTTTTTGTTTAAGATTTGTGCAGATTCCATGATAAGACGGTGTGTTGCGGAGGAAGAGTTCGGTCAAATTCTCAATCATTGCCATGACTGTGAGATAGGTGGTCACTTTCGACCAACGAGGACGGCATCTAAGGTACCTGAATGTGGCTTTTATTGGCCAACCCTCTTTAAAGATGCTCGTTCTTATGTGCTAGCCTGCGATAAATGTCAGCGGTCAGGTAACATATCTAACCGTCATGAAATGCCTTTAAATAATATCATTAAGTGTGAGGTTTTTGATGTGTGGGGGATAGACTTCATGGAACCGTTTCCCATTTCTTTCACGAAAAAATACATCTTGGTTGCGGTGGACTATGTGTCTAAGTGGGTAGAGGCGGAAGCGTACGCCACTAATGATGCTCAAGTGGTCCTAAAATTTTTAAAGAAAAACATTTTTAACGGATTTGGAACACCACGAGCAATCATTAGTGATGGTGGCACTCATTTTTGCAACAAACTATTTGAAAAACTTTTGAGCAAATACGGTGTCACACATAAGATATCTACCCCTTATCACCCCCAGACAAGTGGTCAAGTGGAAGTGTCTAACCGAGAGATTAAGCGGATTTTGGAGAAAGTGGTAGGTGTGAGTCGGAAAGATTGGTCGGTGAGGTTAGATGATGTTCTTTGGGCATACAGGACTGCTTTCAAAACACCTATAGGCACGACACCATACAGATTATTGTTTGGTAAAGCATGTCACTTACCTGTAGAGTTACAGCATCGGGCATATTGGGCAACAAAAGCACTAAACTTTAACTTTACTGATGCAGGTGAACAGCGTTTGCTTCAATTGGACCAGTTAGAAGAGTTCCGAAATCTGGCCTACGATCTAGCCATGTCATAAAAATAAAAGACGAAGAAAGCTCATGATAAACGGATCATTGAAAGAGAATTCAAAGAGGGACAAAATGTTTTGCTCTACAACTCCCGGTTGCGACTGTTTCCCGGAAAATTGAAGTCGCGATGGTCCGGTCCATTCGTGATCTCGAAAGTTTATCCATCGGGAGCTGTAGAATTGAAAGATGGGAAGGATGGGACATTTACGGTCAATGCCCAGCGCCTGAAGCACTACATGGGTGGCACAATTGAGCCACAACTTGGAATCACCCGGTTCCAAGACATGCCGAACTGAGACGGACCGACAGTCAAGCTCTCGACTATAAATTGAGAACTACTTTTCTTCCCCTTATCTTGCATTTGACTTAATTTCTCTTTTGTGTCAATTTATTTATTGTCTTTTGCTGTTGTTTTGTTTTCATATAAAAAAAATTAAAAAAATTAAAAAATAAAAAAATTGAATTTAAGCAATTTTGGGCAGAGAGGTTCGCGCTCGAGTGGTAATTTTATACCGCCCGAGCGCGAACACTTACCTCGGGATAATGATTCCCGAGAGGTTGGCGCTCGAGCGGTAATTTTATACCGCCCGAGCGCGAGCGCTTACCTCTGGACACAAATTCCAGAGAGGTTCGTGCTCGAGCGGTAGTTTTCTACCGCTCGAGCGCGACTGCTTTATAAATGCAAATTCCCTTTCCCCTTTCTTCATTCTGCACGAAAATTCCCTAATTCCCTCCCAAATCCCTAACTCCCATTTTTCGATTTTGTGGTGCAGGAACTTCAATCTGGACTCGAAGTCTCGGCAAAGTGGAACAATCGGCTTGGGCAAACAAGAATATTCCTCTCTCCGGTCACCCACCATCTCCATCTTCAAATCTTCAAACACAATGGCTCCCAAGAAATAAAAAGGTAATCCCGGCTCCTCTAGTTTATCTTCCGCCTTTGATAGAAATCGTTTTTTTAGTACGGAGGCTAGAGCTAGATACGAGCATGCGAAGATTCACAGAAACCCCATTCCTGAGAGGGGATTTCGTCGCCAGTTTGAGGATAGATACTTTGGACCACTTGTGAGCTTGGAGAGAAGAGGATGGGAAAAATTTAGCGAGCAACCTCAAGCGGCACTGGTATCGGTTGTTAGGGAATTCTATGCAAATGCTTGTGAGCGAACTGATGGTAGGGCGTTTGTTAGAGGCAAGCTTGTGTCGTTTGATTAGGCTACGATTAACGCCCTATTAGAAACAACGGAGGTTGACGACTCCAACTACCAGGCGTTGATGTTTGAGCCCAACTACACTTTGATTATCGAGACTTTGTGTCTCCCGGGGGCCACATGGAAACCACTAGGGGGACTGTAGTGACCCGTTCCAGAATCACCTACTAATCAGAACTTAAGCATGCAAAATTAACATTTAAAACTGAATCAGGTAAACAGCGGAAAAACAGTAATACAACCCAATCGAATCTGTAAGTACAAAATACTTAAACAACCAGATCGAACTAAATACCAAGAACAAATACCAAGAACAAATACCAACAACTACAGGTCAACCTCTGCCAGCTCTCTGTCCACTCTCTCCTGGACCGTCCAACCTGAGACCTGCCCCATCGAATAGGGTGTCCAAAACAGAGATAAACCGAGGACGTGAGCATAAAACGCTCAGTACCGAAAGCATGAGTATACAAGACTATGACATGCATGTATGCAAAATGTACTGGATACCAGGATCTGGGTATATCGAAATACTGCTCAGGTAAATGACGTCAAGGTATGTAGCACTCTGCGCCGTCGCACCAGGAGGTGGCTCCCATACCAAAATAAACCTGTGGATATACCGGTGACCTGACCACCGTCGGCCAACGGGGTCCAACCATCCACAACAAACGAGGGCTGAGCACCCTCTCAACAGGCTATCTCAAAAAATAGTCAGGCTCAACATGATTATGCAAATGCCGCATAATAAACCATGCATCATATGACAGATAATAATGCAACATATAAACATGCAACACATAGTAAAGCATACTCAATCCTGCTATCTTGGATAGTACTTTCGTACCTCAAACCAGTAGATCCTAGCAATCAGTCCTAGAATCAAGTCTGCGTCCGTAGTCAGCCCACTGATGCCGCTAGCTCCCAACTAGAGCACAGCTCCGCTACAAAACCAGTAGCTCCCCGCTAGTGCCTAAACCTCGGGAAAAGACTAGAAACCCATCAGAAACGACTAAAACGCTCTGGAACACTCGGAATTGGCGAGTAACAAATGAAGCCTCGCGCCTCTATTTATAGACAACGATCGGTAGATCAGATCCACTTCGGACGATCCGATCCGGCACATTTCGGACGATCCGAACCCTGATCGGACGATCCGAATCCTGCATGTCTTCCACGTGTCCAGACACCTGTCTTCGGACGATCCGAACCCTGATCGGACGATCCGAACTCTGCATGTCTTCCACGTGTCCAGCCACCTGTCTTCGGACGATTCGAACCCTCTTCGGACGATCCGAACCCGCTTCGGACGATCCGAACTCTGTTCGGTCCTTCCGATTCCACCGAAATATAATTAATCCAATAATTAACTCAAATTAGACATCGGGATACTACATTCTCCCCCCCTAAAAAGGATTTCGTCCGCGAAATCGAGTCTGAAGAATGACAATTCTGAACAACAATACATTCAACTTAAGAATGAATTACAACTGAAAGTACAACTGAAATTACAATCATTACTGAAAATACTACAACTAGAACAACTCTGGATGCTCTGACCGCATGCGACTCTCTAGTTCCCAAGTAGCTTCTTCAGTACCTCGGCGCTGCCACTGCACTAAGACAAGAGGAATAGTCTTATTCCGCAGTACCTTATCCTTCCGGTCTAAGATCGAAACCGGTCTTTCCACAAAAGACAAATCCGGATTCAGCTGAACTTCTGTCGGATGCAAAACATGAGACTCATCCGCTACGTATCGTCTTAACAAGGACACATGAAACACATTGTGAACACTAGACAGATACGGTGGCAAAGCTAATCTGTAGGCCAAATCTCCCACACATTCTAAGATCTCAAAAGGACCAATGAATCTCGGAGATAGCTTACCCTTGAGTCCAAATCTCAGAATCCTCCGAAAAGGTGATACCTTGAGAAACACTTTCTCGCCTGCATCAAAATGAAGAGGTCTGCGCTTGGAGTTCGCATAACTCGCTTGTCGATCCTGAGCAGTCTTAATCCGCTGTTTGATCACAAGAACTTTGTCCATGGCCTGCTGAATCAATTCTGGACCCTCGACCTGTCGTTCTCCGACTTCTTCCCAGAACAGAGGAGTACGACAACGTCGACCATACAATGCTTCAAACGGAGACATACCAATACTCCTATGAAAACTGTTGTTGTATGCAAACTCTATCAGCGGCAGATGATCCTGCCAAGCTGGCCCGAAATCCATCACACAAGATCTCAACATATCCTCAAGAGTACGAATAGTCCTCTCTGACTGACCGTCAGTCTCTGGGTGATATGCAGTACTCAAACTCAAGGTAGTGCCCAAAGCTTGCTGAAAGCTGCCCCAAAATCTAGATGTAAATCGAGGATCTCTGTCACTAACGATACTCACGGGCACACCATGAAACCGTACAATCTCCTGAATGTACAACCGTGCCATCCGATCGAAAGTGAAATCTCTGTTATACGGAAGAAAATGGGCAGACTTAGTAAGTCGATCCACTACCACCCAGATAGCATCTCTATTCCCCACAGACATAGGCAAGTGAGTCACGAAGTCCATCGTGATATGCTCCCACTTCCACTCCGGAATAGGAAGATTCTGTAACAAACCTCCGGGTCGTCGATACTCAGCCTTCACCTGCTGACAGACTAGGCACTTGGAGACATACTGATAAACATTACGTTTCATACCCTTCCACCAAAATCGAGTCCTCAAATCCTTATACATCTTGTTGCTCCCCGGATGAACACTCAACTTGCTACGATGAGCCTGGGACAAAATCTCCTCCCTCAAAGTGTCATCTTCTGGTACAACAACACGACCAGATAAGCACAAAAGACCCTCGGACTGATAGTGGAAACCAGAAGTATTATCTCCATCAGCCAACCGAGCTAATTTCTGAACCTTAGAATCCGACATCTGAGCATCTCTAATCCGAGAATACAAAACTGGCTCGGACAAAATAGTAGCTATACGGATACTCTCCGTTCCCTTCCGATGCTTACAATTGAATCCCATCGAACAGAAATCTTGAATAATCCCAGATACAGCACAAGTCTGAAGAGCAGACAATCTCACCTTGCGACTAAGAGCATCGGCCGTGAGATTCGCAGATCCTGGATGATACTTGATCTCACAATCGTAATCCTTGAGTAGATCCATCCAACGACGCTGACGCATGTTCAACTCAGCCTGAGTGAACAGATACTTCAAACTCTTATGATCAGTGAAGATCTCAAATCGCTCACCATACAGATAATGGCGCCAGATTTTCAAAGCAAAAACGATCGCTGCTAATTCCAGATCATGAACAGGATAGTTTTCCTCATGAGGCTTTAACTGTCTCGACGCATAAGCAATCACATGCTCATTCTGCATCAGAACACACCCTAGTCCCTGTAAAGAGGCATCGGTGTAAACATTGAAACCACCAGATCCAAACGGTAAAGCCAAAACAGGCGCAGATGTCAAACGTCTGCGAAGTTCCAAGAAACTCTCTTCGCACTCTGATGTCCATTCAAATGAAACATCTTTCCGAGTGAGCTGAGTGAGTGGCTTAGCAATCTGAGAGAAGTTGACAATGAAACGGCGATAATACCCAGCCAATCCCAGAAAACTGCGGATCTCGGCTACTGTCGTCGGACGCGACCAGTTCAATACCGCTTCCACCTTACTTGGGTCAACTGAAACTCCCTTGCTAGAAATGACATGACCAAGGAAAACAACCCTGTCAATCCAAAACTCACATTTACTCAACTTCGCATAAAGCTGATTCTCGCGAAGTGTCTGTAAAATAATCCTTAAGTGTTGTACGTGTTCTTGCTGATCATGCGAATAGATTAAGATATCATCTATAAACACCACAACAAACTTATCCAAGAATTCCCGAAAAACCCGATTCATCAGATCCATAAAAACTGCTGGTGTATTCGTCACCCCAAAAGGCATAATCAGAAACTCATAATGCCCATACCGGGTTCTGAATGCAGTCTTCGATATATCTCCCTGATGAACTCGAAGCTGATGATAACCAGACCTTAAATCAATTTTGGAATACACAGAGGTACCTTGCAGTTGATCAAATAAATCATCAATCCGTGACAACGGATACTTATTCTTTATCGTAGCACGATTCAACTGCCGATAATCTATGCAGAGCCGCATAGAACCATCCTTCTTTTTGAGAAAAAGAACTGGTGCTCCCCACGGTGACACACTGGGTCGAATATACCCCTTGTCAAGAAGATCCTGCAACTGCTGTTTCAATTCTTGCATCTCCGATGGAGCTAAACGATAAGGAGCTCTAGAGATTGGTGCCGTGCCTGGCACTAAATCAATGCCGAAATCCACTTCCCGAACGGGAGGAAAACCAGGAATCTCCTCGGGAAAAACATCCGGAAAATCGCAAACCACTGGAATGTCACTGATACCGACACTATCTGCGGACGAATCAATAGCATAGATAAGGTAGCCTTCCCCGCCCGACTCTAAAGCACGACATGCTTTCAGAGCAGAAACCACAGGCATCGGGGGTCGCGCTCCCTCTCCATAGAAAAACCAACTGTCGCCCTCAACTGGACGAAACTGCACAAACTTCTGATAACAGTCCACAGTAGCTCTAAACACAGTCAGTACATCTATTCCCAGAATGCAATCAAAATCCTCCATCGCAAGAATCATCAAATTAGCAGTTAAAACATTACCCTCAAATTCTAGAGGACAACCTAAAACTAGACGTCTAGCTAGCACCGAATGACCCATCGGTGTGGAAACAGATACCATAACGTCCAAAGAAGTGAAAGGTAACTTATGACGCTTAGCAAATCTCGCAGATATGAATGAATGTGATGCACCAGTATCAATGAGAACGTAAGCAGGTAATCCACATAATAAAAATAAACCTGCGATAACTCTCTCGTTCTCCTCAGCAGCCTGATCCTGGTTAAGAGCAAAGACCTGCCCTTGAGTACGCGGTCGGAGGTTAGAACCCTGAGTAGACTGTCCCTGCTGTGGCCTCTGATGAACTGAAGCCTGAGAACCAGATCCTGATCCTCCGCCCGTCTGTGGACAATCTCTCTTCATGTGGCCCATCTCACCGCACTTGTAACAAGCACCCGCAACCTTGCGACAACGCTCCGTCGGATGATCCTTCCCGCAATGCTGACACGGGCCCTTCTTCTTCCCAAAATGGTGAATTCCTCCAGATCAAGAGGAAGAAGAAGTAGATCCAGCCTTCTTGAATGCTTGGGCGCGGGGACCTAAAGAACTAGTAGGACGAGCAGACTGCATGGCTCGACCTCTCAGCAAACTGCCCTCAGCCTGGCGACAACGATTTACAAGGCCCTCATACGATGTCGGATCATCGCAGACAACAACCCGATCATAAATCTCCTGATTGAGGCCCTGAAGAAAATGGTTATACTTGGCCATAGCATTGTCACTGACATGCGGAACATACGGAAGCAACTCAAAGAACTTCTGCTGATACTCATCAACAGACAAACTTCCCTGCTTCAGATTGATCAACTCAATCGCCTTGGTCTGCAGAAGAGCTGGCGGAAAGTAAAGCAGCATGAAAGCGGCTCGGAAATCGGCCCAAAGAACTCGACCCTGTCGCTGAACTATCGGTGCAGAGGTAGACCTCCACCACTTGCGCGCACCACCCTCCAGCAAGAAATCAAGGGTATCAATCTGCTGCTCTGCCGAGCACTGAAAAGTCTTGAAGCAGCTCTCCATGCTCTCGAGCCAGTTCTCCGCGACATCCGGGGTCTCACCGCCTGAAAGAGGTTTCGGCCCCATCTGCAAGAACCGATGCATACTAAAACTCCGAGGCTCATCACGACGGTGTTGACGACGTTCTCGATGTTCTCGACGACGCTCACGATCGTCGCGGTCTCCCCAGCGTCCAACGCTGCCATGACTACTAGCATCGTCGTCAAAACCAGACATCTCTTAGCTACAAAAGTTACCAGAGATTAAACCCAAAAGAACAGTTCTAAATCCCAAAATCTTAATGCATGCTCTGATACCATAAATGTAGTGACCCGTTCCAGAATCACCTACTAATCAGAACTTAAGCAGCAAAATTAACATTTAAAACTGAATCAGGTAAACAGCGGAAAAACAGTAATACAACCCAATCGAATCTGTAAGTACAAAATACTTAAACAACCAGATCGAACTAAATACCAAGAACAAATACCAAGAACAAATACCAACAACTACAGGTCAACCTCTGCCAACTCTCTGTCCACTCCCTCCTGGACCGTCCAACCTGAGACCTGCCCCATCGAATAGGGTGTCCAAAACAGAGATAAACCGAGGACGTGAGCATAAAACGCTCAGTACCGAAAGCATGAGTATACAAGACTATGACATGCATGTATGCAAAATGTACTGGATACCAGGATCTGGGTATATCGAAATACTGCTCAGGTAAATGACGTCAAGGTATGTAGCACTCTGCGCCGTCGCACCAGGAGGTGGCTCCCATACCAAAATAAACCTGTGGATATACCGGTGACCTGACCACCGTCGGCCAACGGGGTCCAACCATCCACAACAAACGAGGGCTGAGCACCCTCTCAACAGGCTATCTCAAAAAATAGTCAGGCTCAACATGATTATGCAAATGCCGCATAATAAACCATGCATCATATGACAGATAATAATGCAACATATAAACATGCAACACATAGTAAAGCATACTCAATCCTGCTATCTCGGATAGTAATTTCGTACCTCAAACCAGTAGATCCTAGCAATCAGTCCTAGAATCAAGTCTGCGTCCGTAGTCAGCCCACTGATGCCGCTAGCTCCCAACTAGAGCACAGCTCCGCTACAAAACCAGTAGCTCCCCGCTAGTGCCTAAACCTCGGGAAAAGACTAGAAACCCATCAGAAATGACTAAAACGCTCTGGAACACTCGGAATTGGCGAGTAACAAATGAAGCCTCGCGCCTCTATTTATAGACAACGATCGGTAGATCCGATCCACTTCGGACGATCCGATCCGGCACATTTCGGACGATCCGAACCTGATCGGACGATCCGAATCCTGCATGTCTTCCACGTGTCCAGACACCTGTCTTCGGACGATCCGAACCCTGATCGGACGATCCGAACTCTGCATGTCTTCCACGTGTCCAGCCACCTGTCTTCGGACGATTCGAACCCACTTCGGACGATCCGAACCCGCTTCGGACGATCCGAACTCTGTTCGGTCCTTCCGATTCCACCGAAATATAATTAATCCAATAATTAACTCAAATTAGACATCGGGATACTACATTCTCCCCCCCTAAAAAGGATTTCGTCCGCGAAATCGAGTCTGAAGAATGACAATTCTGAACAACAATACATTCAACTTAAGAATGAATTACAACTGAAAGTACAACTGAAATTACAATCATTACTGAAAATACTACAACTAGAACAACTCTGGATGCTCTGACCGCATGCGACTCTCTAGTTCCCAAGTAGCTTCTTCAGTACCTCGGCGCTGCCACTGCACTAAGACAAGAGGAATAGTCTTATTCCGCAGTACCTTATCCTTCCGGTCTAAGATCGAAACCGGTCTTTCCACAAAAAACAAATCCGGATTCAGCTGAACTTCTGTCGGATGCAAAACATGAGACTCATCCGCTACGTATCGTCTTAACAAGGACACATGAAACACATTGTGAACACTAGACAGATACGGTGGCAAAGCTAATCTGTAGGCCAAATCTCCCACACATTCTAAGATCTCAAAAGGACCAATGAATCTCGGAGATAGCTTACCCTTGAGTCCAAATCTCAGAATCCTCCGAAAAGGTGATACCTTGAGAAACACTTTCTCGCCTGCATCAAAATGAAGAGGTCTGCGCTTGGAGTTCGCATAACTCGCTTGTCGATCCTGAGCAGTCTTAATCCGCTGTTTGATCACAAGAACTTTGTCCATGACCTGCTGAATCAATTCTGGACCCTCGACCTGTCGTTCTCCGACTTCTTCCCAGAACAGAGGAGTACGACAACGTCGACCATACAATGCTTCAAACGGAGACATACCAATACTCCTATGAAAACTGTTGTTGTATGCAAACTCTATCAGCGGCAGATGATCCTGCCAAGCTGGCCCGAAATCCATCACACAAGATCTCAACATATCCTCAAGAGTACGAATAGTCCTCTCTGACCGACCGTCAGTCTCTGGGTGATATGCAGTACTCAAACTCAAGGTAGTGCCCAAAGCTTGCTGAAAGCTGCCCCAAAATCTAGATGTAAATCGAGGATCTCTGTCACTAACGATACTCACGGGCACACCATGAAACCGTACAATCTCCTGAATGTACAACCGTGCCATCCGATCGAAAGTGAAATCTCTGTTATACGGAAGAAAATGGGCAGACTTAGTAAGTCGATCCACTACCACCCAGATAGCATCTCTATTCCCCACAGACATAGGCAAGTGAGTCACGAAGTCCATCGTGATATGCTCCCACTTCCACTCCGGAATAGGAAGATTCTGTAACAAACCTCCGGGTCGTCGATACTCAGCCTTCACCTGCTGACAGACTAGGCACTTGGAGACATACTGATAAACATTACGTTTCATACCCTTCCACCAAAATCGAGTCCTCAAATCCTTATACATCTTGTTGCTCCCCGGATGAACACTCAACTTGCTACGATGAGCCTGGGACAAAATCTCCTCCCTCAAAGTGTCATCTTCTGGTACAACAACACGACCAGATAAGCACAAAAGACCCTCGGACTGATAGTGGAAACCAGAAGTATTATCTCCATCAGCCAACCGAGCTAATTTCTGAACCTTAGAATCCGACATCTGAGCATCTCTAATCCGAGAATACAAAACTGGCTCGGACAAAATAGTAGCTATACGGATACTCTCCGTTCCCTTCCGATGCTTACAATTGAATCCCATCGAACAGAAATCCTGAATAATCCCAGATACAGCACAAGTCTGAAGAGCAGACAATCTCACCTTGCGACTAAGAGCATCGGCCGTGAGATTCGCAGATCCTGGATGATACTCGATCTCACAATCGTAATCCTTGAGTAGATCCATCCAACGACGCTGACGCATGTTCAACTCAGCCTGAGTGAACAGATACTTCAAACTCTTATGATCAGTGAAGATCTCAAATCGCTCACCATACAGATAATGGCGCCAGATTTTCAAAGCAAAAACGATCGCTGCTAATTCCAGATCATGAACAGGATAGTTTTCCTCATGAGGCTTTAACTGTCTCGACGCATAAGCAATCACATGCTCATTCTGCATCAGAACACACCCTAGTCCCTGTAAAGAGGCATCGGTGTAAACATTGAAACCACCAGATCCAAACGGTAAAGCCAAAACAGGCGCAGATGTCAAACGTCTGCGAAGTTCCAAGAAACTCTCTTCGCACTCTGATGTCCATTCAAATGAAACATCTTTCCGAGTGAGCTGAGTGAGTGGCTTAGCAATCTGAGAGAAGTTGACAATGAAACGGCGATAATACCCAGCCAATCCCAGAAAACTGCGGATCTCGGCTACTGTCGTCGGACGCGACCAGTTCAATACCGCTTCCACCTTACTTGGGTCAACTGAAACTCCCTTGCTAGAAATGACATGACCAAGGAAAACAACCCTGTCAATCCAAAACTCACATTTACTCAACTTCGCATAAAGCTGATTCTCGCGAAGTGTCTGTAAAATAATCCTTAAGTGTTGTACGTGTTCTTGCTGATCATGCGAATAGATTAAGATATCATCTATAAACACCACAACAAACTTATCCAAGAATTCCCGAAAAACCCGATTCATCAGATCCATAAAAACTGCTGGTGTATTCGTCACCCCAAAAGGCATAACCAGAAACTCATAATGCCCATACCGGGTCCTGAATGCAGTCTTCGATATATCTCCCTGATGAACTCGAAGCTGATGATAACCAGACCTTAAATAAATTTTGGAATACACAGAGGTACCTTGCAGTTGATCAAATAAATCATCAATCCGTGACAACGGATACTTATTCTTTATCGTAGCACGATTCAACTGCCGATAATCTATGCAGAGCTGCATAGAACCATCCTTCTTTTTGACAAAAAGAACTGGTGCTCCCCACGGGGACACACTGGGTCGAATATACCCCTTGTCAAGAAGATCCTGCAACTGCTGTTTCAATTCTTGCATCTCCGATGGAGCTAAACGATAAGGAGCTCTAGAGATTGGTGCCGTGCCTGGCACTAAATCAATGCCGAAATCCACTTCCCGAACGGGAGGAAAACCAGGAATCTCCTCGGGAAAAACATCCGGAAAATCGCAAACCACTGGAATGTCACTGATACCGACACTATCTGCGGACGAATCAATAGCATAGATAAGGTAGCCTTCCCCGACCGACTCTAAAGCACGACAGGCTTTCAGAGCAGAAACCACAGGCATCGGGGGTCGCGCTCCCTCTCCATAGAAAAACCAACTGTCGCCCTCAACTGGACGAAACTGCACAAACTTCTGATAACAGTCCACAGTAGCTCTAAACACAGTCAGCACATCTATTCCCAGAATGCAATCAAAATCCTCCATCGCAAGAATCATCAAATTAGCAGTTAAAACATTACCCTCAAATTCTAGAGGACAACCTAAAACTAGACGTCTAGCTAGCACCGAATGACCCATCGGTGTGGAAACAGATACCATAACGTCCAAAGAAGTGAAAGGTAACTTATGACGCTTAGCAAATCTCGCAGATATGAATGAATGTGATGCACCAGTATCAATGAGAACGTAAGCAGGTAATCCACATAATAAAAATAAACCTGCGATAACTCTCTCGTTCTCCTCAGCAGCCTGATCCTGGTTAAGAGCAAAGACCTGCCCTTGAGTATGCGGTCGGAGGTTAGAACCCTGAGTAGACTGTCCCTGCTGTGGCCTCTGATGAACTGAAGCCTGAGAACCAGATCCTGATCCTCCGCCCGTCTGTGGACAATCTCTCTTCATGTGGCCCATCTCACCGCACTTGTAACAAGCACCCGCAACCTTGCGACAACGCTCCGTCGGATGATCCTTCCCGCAATGCTGACACGGGCCCTTCTTCTTCCCAAAATGGTGAATTCCTCCAGATCCAGAGGAAGAAGAGGTAGATCCAGCCTTCTTGAATGCTTGGGCGCGGGGACCTAAAGAACTAGTAGGACGAGCAGACTGCATGGCTCGACCTCTCAGCAAACTGCCCTCAGCCTGGCGACAACGATTTACAAGGCCCTCATACGATGTCGGATCATCGCAGACAACAACCCGATCATAAATCTCCTGATTGAGGCCCTGAAGAAAATGGTTATACTTGGCCATAGCATTGTCACTGACATGCGGAACATACGGAAGCAACTCAAAGAACTTCTGCTGATACTCATCAACAGACAAACTTCCCTGCTTCAGATTGATCAACTCAATCGCCTTGGTCTGCAGAAGAGCTGGCGGAAAGTAAAGCAGCATGAAAGCGGCTCGGAAATCGGCCCGAAGAACTCGATCCTGTCGCTGAACTATCGGTGCAGAGGTAGACCTCCACCACTTGCGCACACCACCCTCCAGCAAGAAATCAAGGGTATCAATCTGCTGCTCTGCCGAGCACTGAAAAGTCTTGAAGCAGCTCTCCATCCTCTCGAGCCAGTTCTCCGCGACATCCGGGGTCTCACCGCCTGAAAGAGGTTTCGGCCCCATCTGCAAGAACCGATGCATACTAAAACTCCGAGGCTCATCACGACGGTGTTGACGACGTTCTCGATGTTCTCGACGACGCTCCCGATCGTCGCGGTCTCCCCAGCGTCCAACGCTGCCATGACTACTAGCATCGTCGTCAAAACCAAACATCTCTTAGCTACAAAAGTTACCAGAGATTAAACCCAAAAGAACAGTTCTAAATCCCAAAATCTTAATGCATGCTCTGATACCATAAATGTAGTGACCCGTTCCAGAATCACCTACTAATCAGAACTTAAGCATGCAAAATTAACATTTAAAACTGAATCAGGTAAACAGCGAAAAAACAGTAATACAACCCAATCGAATCTGTAAGTACAAAATACTTAAACAACCAGATCGAACTAAATACCAAGAACAAATACCAAGAACAAATACCAACAACTACAGGTCAACCTCTGCCAGCTCTCTGTCCACTCCCTCCTGGACCGTCCAACCTGAGACCTGCCCCATCGAATAGGGTGTCCAAAACAGAGATAAACCGAGGACGTGAGCATAAAACGCTCAGTACCGAAAGCATGAGTATACAAGACTATGACATGCATGTATGCAAAATGTACTGGATACCAGGATCTGGGTATATCGAAATACATCTCAGGTAAATGACGTCAAGGTATGTAGCACTCTGCGCCGTCGCACCAGGAGGTGGCTCCCATACCAAAATAAACCTGTGGATATACCGGTGACCTGACCACCGTCGGCCAACGGGGTCCAACCATCCACAACAAACGAGGGCTGAGCACCCTCTCAACAGGCTATCTCAAAAAATAGTCAGGCTCAACATGATTATGCAAATGCCGCATAATAAACCATGCATCATATGACAGATAATAATGCAACATATAAACATGCAACACATAGTAAAGCATACTCAATCCTGCTATCTCGGATAGTACTTTCGTACCTCAAACAAGTAGATCCTAGCAATCAGTCCTAGAATCAAGTCTGCGTCCGTAGTCAGCCCACTGATGCCGCTAGCTCCCAACTAGAGCACAGCTCCGCTACAAAACCAGTAGCTCCCCGCTAGTGCCTAAACCTCGGGAAAAGACTAGAAACCCATCAGAAACGACTAAAACGCTCTGGAACACTCGGAATTGGCGAGTAACAAATGAAGCCTCGCGCCTCTATTTATAGACAACGATCGGTAGATCCGATCCACTTCGGACGATCCGATCCGGCACACTTCGGACGATCCGAACCCTGATCGGACGATCCGAATCCTGCATGTCTTCCACGTGTCCAGACACCTGTCTTCGGACGATCCGAACCCTGATCGGACGATCCGAACTCTGCATGTCTTCCACGTGTTCAGCCACCTGTCTTCGGACGATTCGAACCCTCTTCGGACGATCCGAACCCGCTTCGGACGATCCGAACTCTGTTCGGTCCTTCCGATTCCACCGAAATATAATTAATCCAATAATTAACTCAAATTAGACATCGGGATACTACAGGGACCCACGAGTTGTTTCGACGAGAAGTATTTGCACACCACTGCTGCAATCTGGTATTTGTTTGTGGCCCGAAGGATGATTCCAGTCTCACATAAGAGCGAGGTTCAAAAGGAAAGAGCTGTGCTACTGTTTGCGTTGACCCAAGAATACGACATCAATGTGGGCAAACTTATAGCTTCTCAAATCATGTTGAGTGCCCACAACAGCCATATCGGTCTTTTCTTCCCAACCATCATATCCGAACTGTGTGCACGGGCGGGGGTTATTTTCCGCGATGACGAGGAGTGGCTTCAACCGATGAAGCCAATATGTGGGAAGGATGAGCGGAGAAAGAGGGCAAAATGACAGATGGACTTCCCTACTAAGGAGGAAGCCGGTGGATCAAGCTCTGCTGTCCCTCGTCGCCCACAACCCCGCAGGCGTACTCAAAATGAAAAAATGGATGAAATTTTGGCCTTTATGGCCCACCAGGAGCAGATCAACATGAACGTCACGGCACGCCTCGACCAACTCGATTCTATGATGCGCATGATGCTTCTCCACGGGGGCGTGGACCCCAACACCATACCGCCACCCATTCCGGGCATCCCCCCTATCAGTTTCAACACGACTATCTTCAGCCGGGGGATGCGGCCGGAGTACCACCGCCGGAACACGACGACGAGGAGCTTTGATCAGGGGATTTCACCGTTTCCCCTTTGCTGCACTTTTAATTTTTACTGCTTTCTGTTTTTCTTTCTTTCCGTTGTTTACATCTGGCATGTTTTTAGCTTTCATATTTATGAGTCTGCATTTGTGTTTGCATTTATGTGTCGTAAATTTTTTTCTTTTTTTTGTGCAATGGGGACATTGCACACTTCTAGTATGAGGGGGTCGTTGTCCGTAGTCTTATCTGTTGGCGTTTGTATTTGTCTTGCATGGGTGATAGTTGATGGTGACATTAGTAAATTGGTAGCCAGTGATGATTTTGGGTTAAACGAACTGCATATTACTTAATCTTATCACTCGTTATGAATACCTCAGTGAATTGAAAATTTCCATATGCACACATAGTGGGTGTTATGAATAGTGTAAACGACAGTCGAGTTTAAGAATCTGTGGGAGAAACTGGAAAAACATGAGATGCAAGTCGAACTTGAGTGAATTTTTGTTGACAGTCGTGACCGACCAGTGACATGAAATAGAGTAGATCACTTGAGTCCACCGGAATGACTTTCGTTCCAATTGTGCATAATACCTCAAGAGTTATCCCTAAGCGAAATAAACAAACGTTCCATATACTTAAAACATAGAGAGTACACTTGAGAAAATAATGCACTAAAAAAAATATAATAATAGTGTTGTGAATGAAAAAAGGGGATGTAAGGTGTGGGGGGAGCCAAAAATGGATGAAATCCTATCCCAAGGCTAAATAAATGGAGATGTAAGGCGTTGAGGAATGTCAGATAAAAATTCTGACAAGTGCATAATAAAAATGATCAGTGTACGTCCCATCTTGTTGAGCCGTTTGAAACCTCATGATATTGACTCCCTAATTCCTGTTGTACAACCTTGAAATTTTGCCGCTTTTTGTTCACTTGTTGGTCACAACTAGAAACAGAACTCAGGATAGAGAAACCTGCATTGAACTGTTGATTTGGTGACTGACATGATTTGCGAATAAAACTGTCTGAACCACGAGGTAGTTAGACCCACAGCACACACACGACCACACTTTCTGGTCGAGTCAAAATGCTATAAGGTGCTTTAAAAGGGGTATTGATGAATATTGTGATTTGACTAATTGGATGTGGTTCACAAACCCGCTGAGGCAGGAGATGTCAGTTTGCTACTTCACCATCAGTTCGTTATTTCAATACTTTCGTATTGTGTTTTGTTTTCGTATTTTGGTTGTGGTCTGTAACCTATTTTGCTTGAGGGCAAGCAAAAAGTTAGTATGAGGGGGTTGATAGTGTTGTTTTTACGTGTTTTATTGCATTAATGTGTGTGTGTTTGCATTGTGCGTGCGTTTATTTCATTTACATTTTATTCATTATAGAATAAACATTTGCATTCGATCATGTCTCACTCATATGTGAAAAATTTGCAGGAAAAATGACCGGGAAGCCGAATATGGAGCAAAGTGCGAACTGAAGCAAAAAGTGAGCAGAAAAGGCGGCGCTCGAGCGGTACTTTTATACCGCCCGAGCGCGAGAGGTGAAAGGCCAAGGAGAGATCCCGAGAGGTCGGCGCTCGAGCGGTTTTTTTCTACCGCTCGAGCGCGAACATGGATCCAAGTCACAGAAGTTTGGTGCTCGAGCGGTACTTTTCTACCGCCTGAGCGCCAAAATCCGCATTCCCCAAGTCTTCTACAGATAGTGTGGCGCTCGAGCGGTAATTCTCTACCGCCCGAGCGCCACCTAATTTTGACAATATTTTGCATCCGATTTTTTTCCTTATTTCGTAGGTATGGCTGATATGGAAGGGGATTGGACGACTTTTGGGGGGATATTCACACATTATTCAACAGGAGCACAAGCCTTGGAGAGCACTTTACGTTTGGATTGAAGATTTGAAGTTTTCTGTGCGTCGTTCTTCGCGTTTTTCGTCAACTCTAGTATTTCTTATTTAGTTTTTATCATTTGAACTTTGTTTTGTTGATTTTCAATCAAGAACTTTAGTAGCTAAACTTTTAATATTTGTTGGGATTTAAGGGGATCCTACCCTAAACTTTGATTTAGGTAATTTATATTTCAATTTGTGATTTGTTCTTGGTTATACTATTGTTTTATTGTGTTGTTAGAGCGTAGCTAACTTTAACGACGTTTTCATATCACGAGTGAGTTCGAGAGAATAACTAGTGATAGGATCGAGTAGTATAATCAGCGGATCTACAATTTACATAGATATATGAAATTGGATACGTGACGATAGTCATAGTCCTAAGGGTCGAAAATTAGGGGATTTCATAAATCGAAATTCGATTCACTCTTGATAAATAATTAAAGACATTTAATTACTTCATTGAGTAGTATTATTTTGGCATAGCTCGAGAGAGTGCGTTCAATTGAATAGGAGATCCTGTCGGAAGCATACAAACACGATCAAACGAATTAACAAATTAATAAGGGGTAGGTGAACCAGAATTCCCAACAAATTCATTTATCATCATTAAATTCTTGAACTTGTTTATTTAGTTTTATTAAATTTTATTAGTTATAAAACAATCACTCAAATTTCGTTGCTAAAGTTTTAATAACTGGAATAATAATTGTTAAACACAGTCTTCAGTGGAACGATACTCGTACTCACGTACCCTATTCTATTACTTGACATCGTGCACTTGCGATTAAATTTTGAGCATACAAAAACATATTTTTATTGAGTATATCACAGTGCAAGTTTTGCTCGATCACCAGACGTTGGCATTCCATATCGAACATCAGTAATAGAAGAAACTCCAATTCTATCCACTTCGATATAACCAAACATCCGGTGTCTTGACCTATCCGTCACAAACTTTGGCACTTTCCCCAACTTAATATCTCGTGACAATGTGCAATGTGTCAGTGACGATTCCATCACTATATGACACCTATGTCACAAGATCACTCGTCTAATACTCGTCTAATACATGCTCTCTATAAATCAATAGAAAGCATATCAATTCAAATCAATGCATATAATAACAACAAGTGTGTGATTTAGGAAACTCGAGTATATCATACTCGAGTCGTTCTCCCGGTACCACATTGACTTATACCTTTATTTTTATTGCGGTTATGACGACGTTCCCGTCTGGAGTTCAAACTCTGTCAATACACAATCTGACAATGACAATATCAAATAATACCATATCAATATACTACTCAAATCGACACCAATCTGATCAATCTGGATTTAACTCAAAATCAACGACATAACAGAACAATCTCGATATCCCCGTCAATACAATCTCACTAGATATTAATTACAATCCATAACCAATAACCAATACAATCTGTAATCAATCAATAATCTAATTCTGTCCAATATCAATCAATATAATCTGAAAACCATAACAATTCCATAATCAATCTGTTTCTCAATCTGACTTCGATTCTACGATGTTTAACATGTCAAGAACATCATATATGAATCATGTATGATTCTGGCGATATCATAATTTCAAATCATATCAAAACGTAGTAAAACTTACGTCCAGTAGTAGCTGTTGACGAGAGGAGCACATAAATATGTTCGGCTCAAAATTCTGAAAGACGGATCTCGTATAATCAACAATCTAAGAAAAGAAATGGCGTAAGGATTTTTCAGCACTTTCTCGAGTCTTGCTATGTTTTCTGAAGGAGCTGAACTACTATATATATCTCATGTTGCATGTGGAGAAACGTGTCTCATTTTTATGAGATTCATTCGGCGCTCGGGCGGTCATAAGTTACCGCTCGGGCGCGTCACTTTCTGTCCGGAAACTTACTTCACATACTCTGGCGCTCGGGCGGTCATAAACTACCGCTCGGGCGCCGAACCTTCTGTCCGAGAGTTTAACTTATACAACATTGGTGCTCGGGCGGTTAAAAACTACCGCTCGGGCGCCAAACTTTCTACCCAAATCTTTCGAAATTCGCATGTTTCACCCAATCTAGTCTCGGAGTGATCCGTCTATAATAATATCAGTTCATAATCAATAATCTCAGCTTAACATGATATAAAATCTCGGGCATTACACATAAGGATTTCCAGTTGCTGGATCTTCTCTTAATAATTTATACCAAAATTTAGTAGAGCTAACTCTCCATATGCAAGGGATACCTTCATCAGTATAACCAAATTCTGGTTGCCATCTCCAGATCCATGGGATTCCAAATTCCATGAAAAATATACATAGAGTCTTTCCATCTATCCAATGTTCAGAAAAAGATTTTTTAATACTTGGGGAAACATTTAACCAAGTATTCATTGGTTTTATAAAAACCTCGAGCAAAAGTTTTGCTGATGGACCAAAAAACTTCAACCATATAAAGAACCAATTTGGGATAGGATAATAGAAAACATTTTCATAGATTTTTAGACCATGTATGTTCCCTTTTCTCATTTTCATAAAATAAAGTTTTATTATAACTCTCAATATAATCCAAAAATTAAATTTAAAACTCATTTTATGAGAATCAGAATAAAACTCTTTTTCAACCAATGGAGATATACCCCATTCTTCAATAGATATTATCTTTTTGATAATGAACTTGGAGAAATTTTAACTTCTTTTTGCTAGGTATTACTGAAAAAGTGAGTTATATCAACACTTTTTACAGATAAAAGAAGATTTTTATAAAATCCTCTTTATTTATATGAACCATATATATATGATGTATTGGTTAAGTATCTTTCCATGATAGTCCATGGATTTTTCTCCCATTGAGTATCCTTTTCCTCTATAAGAAGAATTAATTCACGATGTTTTGTCTCTGTATACAGAGCAGAAACATTATTATCTTCTTTCATGATATTAGCATATGATGTTGAAGCTTGAGAATCAGTATTATTTCTCTGCTTTTATTTCAAAAATTCTTGAAATTCATTGTATAAGTCATTATTATGCTCAGTACTATTGGATGAGCTTGATAAGTTTTGGGCTATTAGCCTCTGCTTGCCATGTTGTGCTATGATATTAGGGGGTTTTCCCCTATCACCTCGTCCTCTATAAGAGGACTCTCCTCGGCCTCGAGAATTCATATCTTTAAATAAATACATTAAGATAAATATTCTCGAGTTAAAAAATCAGGTAAGTGATTATCTTCACTTTTCTTATAAATGATTTCAAAATCAAAATGGGCTAAATGAGCCTGTCATCTTGCAAACATCATGTTTAAAATCTTTCATAAACATAAATTTTGCAGATCTGCAATAAGTTTTTATGATAAACTTTTGATTATATAAATAATCTTGAAATTTTAAAATACATCTGAAAATAGCCAAAATTTCTTTTGCGACCGTGGAGTAATTTTTCTGTCAATGTTTTCTTGTAATTCATTTAAAATTCAATGAACAGGTTTAGTTATGAACTGAAAAGAAATAGGATTACCTTGAAAAGTTCCTATAATACATGTTTCATCAACATAAGTTAAATGATAAATTTGATAAATAAAAAGAATTCCAAGTATAAGCTGGCTAGAAATATATTTTGCTAATAAAAAACTGATTTGAATACAGTTTTTATCTTTGCAAATATATGCTTTTGGTAATTTATAATTTATTTCTAAAGGTTCTTCTTCCGCATGAGAGACAAAATGAGTAGTTTTATTAAAATATTTCGTAGGAATTAATCCTTCATGTATAACATTTAAATCTGCACCACTATCTATCATAGCAATGAAATTTTTCTTACAGAAATTATCAATTAACAAAGTGATATTAGTATACCATTTTTGAGATATTATCATACTTAAAACAAATAAATGTTTTTGATTTGGATCAGGAAATGAAATATCTTGAATATTTTCAAAACTTTCAGAATTATAAGTTGAATTATTATTTTCAATAGCTGAAATACGATAATTTAAACTATTATTATTATGCTATAAAATAGAAACATCTCCCTGGGAATAAGTGATTTTCCCTTCATCAACTTTAGCTTTGGCATAAAAATCCAAGATGACAGTATTGTAAATAATAGCTGGTGCCTCCAGAAACCTTCGAAGACCAGATTTCTCGATGGCTTTGAACAGGTTACGAGATTTTCATCCTCGATTGTCAATACTGAAGCAAAATTAACTTGATAAGCTTTGAGTATATAAGCTCCAGCCATTTTTCTGCAGGTAGAAATGATTTCGAAGTAGATTTTGCAGTAGAATGAGAAACACTAGCTAGAATGCAAAAGATCTGAAAGCGTAAAGGTGAAAAGACTAAGAAAAGACGGTTAAAGTCTAAAATGTACAACCGTCAGTGAAACATAAGGACACGTGTCGATATGTTTACTATTGAATTTGAAAAATTGAGCAGAGAGTGTCAGATACTCCAAAATTTTGAAATAACTAAAACAGGCAGGCTGTCCAAGGTGGTTACTAAAAAAAATCAGAAAAGAATTTGTCATCTTATGATAATATCTACTGGAAGTTATGAAGTACTGAAATATTTTCAGCATCTGAATAAGAACCAGTAGACACACTGTTTTATCGAAAGGACAAACCTTCTTCTGCTTCTGATAAAGCAAGGAAAGGAAAAGACATAATAAAACGAAGTTCCCTCTCAATTAATGCAAATAATAAATGCTATTGATATGCTATCTGAGGGAATGATAGATGACTCTTGATATTTGTGCATGATGTGACCGGTTGGATGTCTCTTTAGCTTCCCCAAGACTCTATATAAGTACCTGAAATCTCACAAATAAGATAAGTACACAAATAATAACAAAATACAAATGGATGATGCAAACAAGATCTCGGAGTCTTCTCCAGAGACTGATTCAGTAGAGGAATTGCAAGGACAATTTCCAGCTTCTCGTAAGATGATGTCAGAAGACATCATTTTTCAAGGTATGAAGACTTGAAAGAAATTCTTTGGCCTGAAATATGACCAACCAGTTAGATTGTTCCTTTATATTAGGGTTAAGCTCTGGAATCATCTCGTTCAGCAACCACGGTCATGCAAAGAGAGGGGATCCCAGCGTAGCTTAGTTTCTGTTGAAGTACTTTGCGGTACTTCAATCTGCTGAAATCAACAAATTGTAATAGATAGGGCAATGTAATGCTTCTGGTTTTATGAATGAAATATTCCATTTTGTCATATTTTGTTTATCTACTACTTTTATTTAATGTAAATAAATAAATTAATAAATAAATAATAGAAATAAACAAAAGAAAGAGTGAGAAAACTTAGTCTGAATAATTTAATGCTTGATGACTCTTCGTCTTCCTCAAGTCTCGTCTGTAAATGAAAATAATTTATGCTCATAATGATAATTGTATTCCAATGGATTGTGAAAGCAGCACTCAAATTGCTCGTCCTTTCTGGACACCTCAACTTCTGCAAGAATCAAGACAAGGTGCAGAAGACTTTATCTTTGCGGAAGTTATGTCCATTTGGAATACTACTCATGACCTCCAAGAAATCAACACCGGAGAGCTTCCTGCTTCTGCTAGACAGAGGTCACTTGCCAAAGGGTTCAAGAGGCTTGCTCGTGTTGATCACATATCTGAGCTGGTCGAGGATGATGTGCTGAACCACATGTTGTTATCAAGAGAGTGGGAGTGGCTTGACCTAACAACCAATTCCGAAAACTTACGGAATATTAGGCGTCATGATTTGAACAACTGGTTTAGAATGTAGCAAGATGTTGTAGAAAAAAATTTGAATTAAGTTGTAAGGCATCGATTCCATTCTTAATAAAATATCAGTAGTTGCCATAAATTGTCTCTTTTCCTTATGTACTCACTGAAATTAGATGAGTAACAAATAACTGACATCAATTAACAAACTGATAGCAACAATATACTCAAGTTAAATCAATTAAACCAAGAACATTTCGAAAATATGAAAACTTATTCTCAGGTAGAGGTTTAGTAAAGATGTCTGCTGCTTGTTGATCAGTAGACACGTATTCCAGACGAATGTCCTTCTTCTGCACATGATCTCTAATAAAATGATGTCTGATATCTATGTGCTTTGTTCTGGAATGAAGTACTGGATTTTGCGTGATTGCTATAGCACTGGTATTGTCACAGAAGATAGGTGATTCAGAAGCTTGAACTCCGTAGTCTTTAAGTTGTTGTTGTATCCACAATATTTGAGAGCAGTAGCTTCCAGTGGCAAGATATTCTGCTTTTGCAGTAGACGTATCTATAGAAGTCTGTTTTTTACTAAACCAGGAGATTAGCCTATCACAAAGAAATTGACAAAAATCACTTGTGCTTTTTCTGTCCAACTTGCAACCTGCATAATCAGCATCTGAGTATCCAATAAGATTGAAAGATGAATCATTGGATACTATAAGTCGACATTTTGAGTGCCCTTCAAATATTTCAGTATGCGCTTAACAGCAATGTAATGTGACTGCTTAGGGTTAGATTGAAATCTTGCACAAATACAGGAAGCGAACATAATATCAGGTCTACTGGCAATAAGATATAACAGTGAACCAATAAGACCACGATACTAAGTTACCTTTACTGAAATTCCATTTTCATCCTTATCAATTTTAGTAGACGAGCTCATAGGAGTAGAAGCAGCAGAGCATGTTTCCATGCCAAAATTTTTCAGTAGTTCCTTAGTATACTTAGCCTGGTTTAAGAAGATTCCAGTATCAAGCTGCTTGATTTGCAGTCCTAGGAAGAATGTTAATTCTCCCATCATGCTCATTTCAAATTGTTCCTGCATTAATTTGGAAAAATTTGCACACAATTTGGGTTTAGTTGACCCAAATATAATGTCATCAACATAAATTTGTACTAACAATATATGCTTATTTTTAACTAATGTGAACAAAGTTTTGTCTACTGTGCCAATAGTGAAATCATGATTAACAAGAAATTGTGAAATTGTGTCATACCAAGCTCGAGGTGCCTATTTTAAACCATACATGTCTTTGTGTAATTTAAATACGTGATTTGGTAAGAAATGATCGATAAAACCTGGAGGTTGTTCAACGTAGACTTTTTATTGTAGTAGACCATTTAGGAAGACGCTTTTCACGTCCATCTGATAAACTTTGATATTTTTGAAAGCACCAAAGGCTAAAAATATTCTGATCGCTTCAAGCCTTGCTACTGGTGCATAGGTTCATCATAGTCTTCTGGTCTGAAACCTTGAGCTACCAGTCTTGATTTATTTTTGACCACAGTGCATTCTTCATTTAGTTTGTTTCTAAACACCCAATGTGTTCCAATAACAGCTTGATGAGTTGGTCTAGGTACAAGAAACCAAAATTCATTTCTTTTAAATTGATTCAATTCTTTTTGCATAGCTTCGATCCAACTGGGATCCAGAAGAGCTCCTTCAATTTTCTTTGGTTCCTCCTGAGAGATAAAAGCAGCATGCATATATTCATTAATCATTTGCCTTCTGGTTCTTAATGGAGCTGCAGGATTACCAATAACCAAAGATGGAGGATGAGATTTCCTCCAGACAAAAGAGTTCAAAAAAATTTCTTCCTGGTTTGATGGATTCGAATTAGGCTCAGCTAAAGTAGTAGCAGATTCTGGAATATTCACTTCTGGTTCTGTTAAATCTTGTGTCTCAGCAATTGATTCTACTAGAGGAATGTCTGGTTCTGGATTTTAAGCATCTTTAACACTAGGTTCTGCATCGTCTTCACTATTCAATTCCAGATGAATCATGTCTAAACTGTTACTTGGATTTGACACGTTAGAAGTTCCAGGGGCACTGTTATCATCATCAAAAACAACATGAATGGATTCTTCAACATTGAAAGTTCTATTATTAAAAATCCTGAAAGTTGTGCTTACTACTGAATAACCAAGTAATAATACAGCATCTGATTTTGAATCAAATGCAGACAAATAGTTTTTACTGTTATTGTGAACAAAAAATCTGCAACCAAATACATGAAAATAAGATACGTTAGGCTTACTCCCTTTCCATATCTCATATGGAGTCCGATTGTTCCTTTTGTTGATCATTGTTCTGTTCTGTGTGTAGCAAGCTGTATTGATTGCTTCTGCCTAGAAGTGCTGAGAGATGTCTGCATCTACTAGAATTGTTCTAGCAGCTTTTTTAAGAGTTTTGTTTCTCCTCTCAGCTACTCCATTCTGTTGATGCATTCTGGCAGCTGAATATTCATGATGATTGCCATGTTCATCCAAGTATAACTCAAGAATCTTGTTAGTAAACTCAGTTTCCCGATCACTTCTGATTTTAATGATAGAAATTGATTTTTCATTTTGAATTCTTTTCAGAAGCTTGATCAGTAGAAAACTGGTTTGATCTTTTCCATCAAGAAATATAACCCAAGTAAATCAGGAAAAATAATCGACAACAACGAGTGTTTACTTCATTCCCCCTAAGTCCACGATAGGGATTGGACCAAATAAGTTCATATGCAATAATTCCAGACACCTTGAAGTTGATTTACTACCTTTATTCTTGAAGCTAGATCTGACTTGTTTACCAAGTTGACATGCAGAACAGACATGATTCTTAACTAAGTTTATATCAAGCAAACCATCAACTATGTTATTCTTTAAGAGATTATTGATTGACTTGAAATTCAGTTGATTCAATCTCTTATGCCATAGCCAGTGTTTATCACTAAGAGAGGCAACTAAACATGTAGGAACATTAAAATAATCCTTATTCCATGAAACTTTGTATGTGTTACCTTCTCTTATCCCAGTTAGTACAGTAGACTCATCGGCATTTTTAACTATGTGCTTCTGAAAAGCCATAGAGTAACCATTACCACACAGTTGACTAATACTAATCAAGTTGTAACAAAGATTTTCAACTAACAGTACATGATTGATAGTAATGTTACCATGGATAATCTTACCCATATCCACGGTTTTAGCTTTTGAGTTGTCTCCAGAAGTTATCTTTGGTCCAGTACAACTCATTACTTTTGATAATAGATTTTTCTATCTAGTCATATGTTTGGAACATCCACTGTCCAGATACCATGTGGAGATACTGATTTTGGCTCTCCTCTCCTGTTCCTGCAAACAAAAATTTTAGTATCTGGTACCCAATCTATTTGGGTCCAATCCTTATCATTCCTTTAGGGATCCACATTTGTACAATTCTTGGTGACCTTGTACTTCGGGTATTCAAATAGGTGTGTGCAACAGAAGGTCTGTTATTTCTAACAGAATGCATTTTTTAATGTTGTTCTTCCCTTCTGTTTTTGTTGTCTGGTCTGTGTCTCTTCTGGACAGGTCTAGAATTATTGTGACACCTCTGACCCGTTTTAATAAAATAACAGCGGAATTTAAAATTTTCTTTAAAATGGAAGAAGGATTCAAAATACATTTCATAAATATTCAAAAGTATACACATGATCAATAAAATGATACAACAAAAAGCAAAATATCATTCTTGTGATCATGTCAAAATGCTAGCAAAATAACTTCTTCCTTCCATCTTTGGTATGCATATGACTCTGGCCCACAATCAACGTCCCGGCCCATCGCTCTTATCTGCATCACATGAAAATAACTGAAATGAGTATAAAACTCAGCAAGTGGAACTCTTACATAGCAATGATACATATCATACTCTGAAAACATGACTTTAAAAACATAAATACCATCAACTCTGAAATAAATATCATAGCAATAGCATAACAATGAGATGGTATTTCTCTTTACTATGGTGGATTGATATCAATAGTAACTCTGTCTGTGGTGCTCGTATCCCATCGATATAAATCGACAACTCTGAGGGATATAAGCCTATGGTCGTTGATCAACTAATTGCATGCAATCTCTGACTATGTATCTATCAATCCATAAAACATTTGAACTCTCTCTTTGACATTTCATCAAACACTTTGAAAGCATTAATCTCTTGTATTCCCTTTTCAATAATTGAGACATAAAATGCCTCCAATATGTATAACAAGTGTATCAATACATAACCATGAATCAAATGAAGGGAATAACACTTTAAAATCATTAGAACACCATACATATAATATCATGTGAGCACAAAGGATGAAATTCCACTTACTACACTTGCAACTTCTTGATTCTAATCTCTTTGATAGCAATCCTACAACAATAACCCATAAATAACACCATCAATAACCCAATAATCTAACAACAATATAAATAAATCCAATGCACCAACACAATCCACAAATCCAAGAACTCTCCCAACACCAAACCAAGAAATAACCAAACTAAAAGCTTACCTTAGCTTCCTTGATCCCAAAATAACTTAGTTCTCTCAACAATAATCCACCAAGAGGCTTGAATCAAGGGCACAAAAGTAAGAAAATGAGAACCCTAGGTCTCCCTTGAAGAGAAAAATCGAGAAGAGTGGGAGAATAATGAGGGAAATGAGCCAACTTATGTATTTAATCACTTAAATCTCGAAAACACGCTTTTCCACTGTACAGGGCGCTGGGGCGGTCAAGGTTTACCGCCCTAGCACGGAACCTACTGTCCGAAATCCAAAAATGCAGATCCAGGGGCGCTGGGGCGGCCAAACATCACCGCCCTAGCGCGGCTCCTTCTGCCCAAGCGCGCGCTCTGCGCACAGCTTCTTCAAAGATCGCTTCCGAATCGCATCTTCCCTTCCGAATTAGAAAAAGTTGCAAACTACAAAGTTGTAGCCCAATGTCTTATCTGCAATCCCTCAAAATGTCAGATCATTTGGAGCTCTGAGTAAAAAGTTATGCCCATTCTCCCAACATGTGTCACTGGAGAAACGTCGAAACACACGACACACTTCGGGGCTCTATTGGCTTACCTTCCACAATGATTTGAACAAAACTCAAAATTAGAAAGTTATACCTCTATGTCTTATCTAATCACTCCAATTGGCCTCATACCAATTGGCTCAATATACGAATTATCATGAATTTAGTCGTAACGCCGCTACAATAGCACTACACATCAACTATAACCAACCATACTAAAAATCCTAAATCGAAACTCTTAACATCCAAACTATACTTAAACTTGACCAAGTAGTCAATAAACTTATGAAAACTTAAACCGTACCGTACACCAGGCTTGGCTATTACAATTATAGTACTGGTAGTTTTGAACCTTCATAGAGGGTTGTCCTCCTGAGTTGAATTCTCTGCTGGATCCAGAACTCTGGTTAAATCTTCCCTTAGGTTCAACATAACCCAGACCATAATGCTTTATTCTGTTCTTCTGATTTACAGTCCTTTCAACTCGAACAGTTGGTACTTCAGGTTCATATACCACACTGAATTTGACAAAGTGAATGAATTTCCCTTTGCCTTTATCTAGGTCTGGCTTAGTACTTGTTTCAGAAGTGCTTTCATTATTGTTGAATCCGAGACCACTCCTGTCACCGGATTGCTTCTGCAGTTCTTGCATCTTCTCTTAGACTTGTTTCATGAATTTACCAAAACACATAGCTCTGGTTTTGGTAATCTGAATTCACTCTTTCATTCTCAGTTCTTAACTTACTCATCTCAAATTTTAGATCATTGCAGCCATTCTCTTGCAAGCAAGTGAACTTACTAACTTGATCTTTTAAGTTTTGATTTTCAATCTTAACTTCCTCGAATGATTGAGAAAGTCTTGAGTACTCTTACACCATGTCATGCAGTGCTTTAATTAAATCAGTTTGTGTAAAGTCGTCAGAGTCAAAGTCAAGTACCTCTCCAGATTTCGAGGTTGGTTCGATATCTGCCATAAGACATTTGATCTGTTCTACATCACTTACTCTAGAATTACTTTCTGAGTTAGAGGACTCAGAACTAGAATCCTCCCATTTAGACTTGCTTTCCTCAGCAATCATCGCTTTGCGGTCTCTTCTGAATTTCTTGTCATTCCTTTTGTATTCCTTCTTCTTCTGGTCATCCTTCTTGGGCTTTGGACAATCAGTAATAAGTGGCCGATCTTTCCACAGTTAAAGCACGCCATATCACCAGGTGGTGAATCCTTCTTGAAGTTCCGATTAGGGCTTTGGTAAGCTCGGTGATTCTTCTTCATAAATCTGGAGAATTTATTCACAAAGAGAGACATAGCATCATTCCTGATATTTTCAGCAGTCTTTTCAGAGGTGCTCTCAGTAATGGTAGTAGGCAATGCTTGTGGAATAACTGCAGCAACAACAGCAACATTAGTAGTAGTAGAAGTAGTAGCAACAAGAGCCTTGGTTGGTAAATTTGTGGAGGGCTCTTCTCCGCTTCTCACTTCCAGCTCGAACTCATATGCTTTTAAGTCAGCAAACAAGTCATGTAACTCAAACTTGTTTGCATCTTTAGAGACTCTCATAGCCATTGTTTTAACGTCCCATTCCCAGGGTAAAGCTCTCATCACTTTGAGTGTTATTTCCTTGTTGCCATACTCTTTCCCAATAGCTGCTAGTTCATTAACCAGGCTGATGAAACGTTCGTCGAACTCGTTCAGAGTTTCTACAGCTTTCATTTTTAGATTCTCGAATTTCTGCATTGCTACAGACAGTTTAATCTCCTTCGTCTGCTCATTTCCTTCACAGATTTGGATGAGTTTTTTCCAAATCTCTTCAGCAATGGAACACATCTTGATTTTGCTGAAGGTATTTTTGTTGATGGTTCTATAAAGAATTTCCTTCGCAACATTGTCAAGATTGGCTTTCTTCTTATCTTTGCCAGTCCATTCACTTCTGTGCTTCTCAACCATTTGGGGTGCTCCCTCAATAATAGCAACATCAGTGTTATATTTTAAGATCTTCAAAGGACCATCTGTTATGACATACCACATGTATTGTCTTGAGCTGCAAGATGAGGTTGCATCCAGATCTTCCAGTCATCGAAGTCTACTTTTGAGAACATGAGAACCTTGCTGAAGTGTGCCATAACTGTTGTAAATATAGAACTAGAGAAATCTTCTCTGATACCACTTGTTGGGGATCGATATAGAGTTTAGAGGGGGGGGTGAATAAACTCTTTCCTTTGACGGTCGATTTTGCAAAGGGTGCTAGAATCCTATTAGAGATTATAGCTAATCTTGTTCAGGAGTAAGTCTAGCAGATCACAAAAAAAGTGCGAAAACGATCCGATGGAGTACGATAAAGCACAATGAAACAGTAGTCAGTAGACAATGGTTGTTTATGGAAGTTCGAAGATAAAATCTTATGCGTCTTCCCTTCTTCTGTTTCCAGAAGGTATCACTAAAAGACTTTGTTTTTTACTGTACAACACTTGTACACTCCCACTTTAGTAGGACTTATCCTTTTCCTACTGAAACTCTTAGTAACTCAACACAATAAAACGAATGCAGCAAAGTTTTGGAATAGACTCTTTTCTAGATTACAAACTCTTCTCAAAGATATATTAACGTGAATATGCTTGTAGAGAGAGTAAGAAACAGTCAGCACAATATGATCTCAAAAGATCAGATAACTAATATGAAGTGTGTGCTGCTTTTCTGTATATTGAGCTTGTAGATGATAAGAAGTTCTGAGTGCTCAAATCAACGTTCGTAAGTTGGAGATTCTGCTCGTAGTTTTTTGGTAACTATAAACATTGTTGATCTGTCGTGTGAGAACCCGAGATTTTACGATTCGAAAAAAATAAAGTAATACGAATTTAAAATTTAACTCAAACTAAGCTCAAAAATGTTTGTTCCAACTAAATAACTTGAATATTAACTTAGATTTTCATTAAATTCAACTCGAGAAAGCAAATTCAAAGCTCTGGAATTAGCTCAACAGGAGGCCGAGCTGCAAATGACCGTATCCATCGAAGAGTTGTCACGGAAGGACAAAAACCCTAGCTCAAGGACTCGATCTTTCAGCTGGAAGCAGCTCAACCAAGCTTGTCCTAACAAGACCAAAGATGGAGAGCTACAAGTTGAGCCAAGAGTTTAGGCAAATTAAGTATGCAAAAAATAACTTTTGAGTAAACCCATAAAAGAGCTAAAGGAGCAGCTAAAGGACTAAGACACATTAATGATGCAGGAATGACCCTTTGGAAAATCAAGGTGACAATTAACGAGTGCATGAGATTTTGAGCCATATTTATGACTAATCTAGAACTTGAAGAATGCATAGGATTTTGAAGAATTATGCATGAGACTTTGGACCAACATTATGACTGCATTCAAGCCTTTGTTGGTGGCCAAGAATTCGGCCAATGGGTGGCTAGGTGGAAGGGTTTTTGTGCCTATAAATACCACTCATCTAGGTTGAGAGAAAGGCACCCCAAAAGCAAGCAAGAAATTCGGTTTTCCCCTTTTTCTCTCACCTTACAAGTTTCGGCCGAATCCAAGGAAAAAGGAAGGGAAGATTTTGTGCAGTCCAGAGTTTGCTAACGCGTGCCAGAGTGCTCCCCGATCGAAGACAGTATTTGTTGGAGTTGCGCCGATGTGCTGTCGAAATTTCAAAAAGGAGCTTTGTATAAAAGTCAAGTAAGTGGGCTTTTGTTATACGTATCTTCTTTTTATTTTTAAATTTTGATATAGATAACGTGACATGCATGAATGTGTGTCCTCATTTTCAAAAACAGGATGATGTTAGTCTTTTAAAATTTCGATCGATTATTTGTTTTCTTCTATGTTTCGAAATTCGATGATTCCGCTGAATTCGTTTGAAAATCTGATATCTGAAAATTCTGATAAGTTCAGTTCGATAAGAATCTGAAATCTTTGTTACACTGTTACGATTCAATTTTAAATGAGACGAGAATTGTGATTCTGTCTGGCCCCCAATGGTGGGTATAAAACCATTTCTGTTCTGGCACCCAATGGTGGTTATAAAACCATTTCTGTCTGTCCCCCACCGGTGGGTATAAAATCGAGTTCTTGCCTCACCCCTTAGAGGACTAACATATTGGGGACAATTTGACCATGGAAATGAGATGAGTAACAGTGTTCTGTCTGTTCCGATCTTTTCTGTTCTGAATAGTTCAGATCTGTTTCTGAACTTCTCTGAATTGTCCGATAACTCTGTCTCATATTAGTTTCGTTTTTGTTATGATGAGTTAAAAGTAATAATATTTGAAAGTTTGTTTTAAAGATTAAGTTCTATATGTATAATTTGAAATCGATCGACCCCCACTTGCCGAGTGTTTCCCAAAACACTCACCCCTTACAAATTTCAGATAAAAATGAAGAACAACTGAATTAGGAGGAGCAGGATGCGTTCTGGGGATGGTGACCGAAAGACAAGCTCAAGAATTTATACTTTATTTTTATTTTGTTCAGTTTCCGCATTTGCAACTCTGATGTAATTTTCATTTCATTGTCGTTGTAAAGACAATATTGTTTTATAAAAAAGACTGGTTTTTGGCATTTCGATACGAGGCTTAATTGTTTTCAAGTAATTGTTAAACAATGCCGATGTCATAGACGCTTCGGACTCGGGGCGTGACATTTAAGTGATATCAGAGCCGCCAGGTTCATAATCCCACTGGAATTTTGACAGACAAAATTTGACGAAGTCAAATTTTTGCAAAAGCCAAGTGCATCCCAATTTGAGTCCATCATTCATCTGTTCTTGAAATTCAACTTCCATCTGTTTCCTAAATTTCGAATAGACTTCAAAAATCTATCTCTTCAATCGCTTCGCAATTCTTGGTATCAAAAATTTTCCACGACCACTTTATTTTTGCCTTTTATTTCTGCCTTTCTATCCTTTATAAGATTCTGATGCTTTACTCTCTTTATATCCTAGGAAATGGCAGGCAAACCACCCCGAAACAACCGCAACCCTCGTGGCGCCAACCAAGATGAAAACCCACCACCACCACCACCAAGAGTGAATCTCAGTCAAGAGGATATGATGGCAATAGCTACTATTGTAGCTGCGACGTTGCAAGGATTTGTGAACACATTGGCTAACGCCATCCAACCACCACCTGAGCCGCAACCGCGTGGGAGTAAGTACCATTACGAATCTCTCAGAAGGAATCTAGTTCCAACTTTCGATGGGAACCCAAACCCAGAAGTCAGCCACAACTGGATCAAGAACGTCGAAACACAGCTACATTTACTGGAGATACCTGAAGAGCTGAGAGTGGAGGTTGTAACACCGTTTTTGGAAGACCGATCTAGGAAATGGTGGGAAACTGTGTCGCCATATTTGGCAGAAGTGGAAGAAATCACATGGCAGATTTTTAAGAGAGAGTTTTTGAAACAATATTATCCAGCTGAATTTCGACTACAAAAGTTGGGTGAATTTGAAAATTTCAAACAGGATCCGGACATGTTAGTAATGGAATACACTTCCCGGTTCAACGATCTGGGAACCTATGTCCCAACAATCATGTCAGATGAAGCGTTAAATATGCAGCGTTTCAAGAAGGGACTCAACAGTCGAATTCAGTCAGCATTGGCAGTGTTCAAGCCAAACAGCTTTGCGGATTTGATGGGCGCGACAATGAGCGCAGAACCTGATATCAAGCGACGAGAGAAAGAAAACAAGAACAAAAAAAGACCGATGAGCAGTCAATCAACTAAGAATGGTCCCAAGTTTAAGAAACCAAATTATTCAAGTCGGCCTCTAACCGACGATTTCGGTTGGGAAAAATTCTAGCAAACGGACTAGGTCAAGTTATAGTAAATGGACGAACAGTCCAAGTATCGATCCCAAAGAGACTATTATTTAATTACTAAGATTGAATTATTCTATTTAATCTAGGCAAATAATAACGAGCAATTTGATTATTATTTAAACTAAGTAAATTTTAAACTAGTTTATGCTAAATTAATGCTTGAAATCAAATTGGCAGAAAAGCTTGGAACTTGGGGGTTTTCAAATTTAAATAAAATGACCGGGAACACACAACGGTAACAAACTCTGATTAAATTCACGCACTGGAATTATTTAATTACAGATTATTCGAAGTCACGATGTAATCCTCTTGTTTTAATTGTAAACCTATTTTTAGAATTCATAATCTTATTTTCATTTAACAGTCCAATTATTTCTAATTGAATTTAATTAAACAAAAACGCATTTATCAACGATAGAATTACAGCTGTCACCTAAAATCGCACACTGAAACCGAATACTATTTCTAGTCGGTTTAACAGTGTGTTGATTAATGTTTTTTAAGCTGATTTCAATCAATCCTCTTTCGACTCAAGATCAAACAACAAACATGAAAATAATTGGCCAGATTAAAAGCACGAAAATTTTGCAAACATAAATCAATAAAATAGAATAATTTCATAAATCAACAATTCAACGAATAAACAAAATCAATCGTTTGTCCTATCGTGGTCCCGATCACAAGAGAAATTACTCCATAAATTCAAAACTAAAATCAAATTTAATATTCGAATTCATTTCTGGAAATAAGAAAACGAAAGAGAAGAGAAAATCTCAGTGATGGTGTGTGGTTCTTGCGTGAGGAGTGTACGATTTTCTCTCGTCTTTCCCAAAGCCGTCGCCGTCTTCAAAGATGCGAAAGTTCTCCCTTTTCTTCCTTTCCAAGTCGACTGTCTTCTCCCAAAATTCAACAACCCTTGATTCTTCTCGATATTTTCCTTTTATTTTCATCCAAATTACGAGCAAATCTTCGCCAAAATCTCGATCTGATATTATGTACACGGACCCCGTGCATGCATCAGGAGAGGGGTCCGTGTAGACTCGGTCCAAACTTTCTTCCGGAATACTGGACACGGACCCCGTGTACAGGTCTGTCTCTGGGTCCGTGTACATACTGGATTTTTCTTCTTTCAGATTTAAATGACACGGACCCTGTGTACAAGTCTGTCTCTGGGTCCGTGTAGACTCTGTAAGTGTCTTCCTTTGGCTTCTGAGGCACGGACCCTTACACGGGGTCCGTGTATGGGTCCGGGTGTTCTCCTTTTGCTATTTTTCCGGGTATTTCTGACGTGGCATCGCGAAGCTTGACTTTTCTTTCATTTCTTTGGCTTTCATTCACTTTTGGTCAAACCTGCAAATACCCATAATGAGATGAAATAAGCGCGAAACTCGGAATAAAAACGCCAGATAGGCACGAATACGACAAAATAAAGTCCCTAAAATGCTATATAATTCGTGCTTATCAACTCCCCCACAATTAACCTTTGTTCGTCCTCGAACAAATCAGAAAAAAATAAAGATGAGAAATATTTCAGATTCAGAACTCAAGTACCACAATCAAAACTTCTCAATTTATCAAACTCTTTCACCCCCGGTCAAGAGATCATGCTTCGCATATCACAAGATTCGTTTTCTTCGCAATTTAAGATTCAAACATTTACTCAGTAAGGACCAACAGAACAAGATGTGTGTAGTGTGAAGGTCAGACTTGTACTCATTACTAGCTACTTGGTTTCATGATCACTTATTTTCATTTGTTATCGAGACGCCCCATATGCTTGACTTTCATACCCCTCTCTACTAAATGTTGAACGACGATGACTTGGTTAATAGGTCTTTTCAAGCTTGTAACGTAAGGCCACGGTTCACGGTTACAATAAAAGGCATTGGAATCAAAAGTGAGAGAAAATAAAAAATTTATCCTGCAGCACATTCATCCAACTTTTGACTCGTCAATAATCACTGTGTTTTCATAATACTTTGAGCTCTATAGTCTCCTTTCTTTTCTCCTTGTCCTTCAACTTTCACCCACAGAAGTCATTAAATACTTGTACTTGATAAAGTAACGGTAACATTTAAAATACTTCCTATTTTTTTTCATGAATAAAGATTCATCGACTCCTTCACACATATTTATTCAACCCATTAGAGTAATTCAAACATTTCAATGTGCACAGGAGGTTTATTTCTCTCACATATAGGTAGGAGAAAGTGTATAGGCTAAGATTCAGGTAGTTGATGTGGGACATTGAATAAATTAAGAATGGGGGCTAATTGTGTGTCATTGACACACATCATTCGATTTTTACAGGATCAAAAAGGGTTACTAGAGACAGTTAATGATGTATCGGTCAGGCTTGAAAGGCTCAAACGGTCCAAAGATCGCCTAAATCATCCCTAAGTCATCATCGTTCGTATTTTCGCTTCGAGGGCTAATCAGACGAGTTCTAGGGAGCGTTGTTCGATTTCTTTTTTTTTTCTTTTTTTTTAAGTTCACAATTCACCAATTCACTATCCATGAGTAAAAGTTTGATCACGTGCATTGAATGAAAGTTGATACATAACTGGTTCGTGTCTGACCCTCTCCTTGAAACTACGACTCCTCTCATTCAATTACTAGGCGTGAAACTATTTCCCGGGTGATCCAAAATTTAACAAATTAATCCGATTATCAAGTGAAACATGAGTTCTTTGTCTATCAATAGTCTCATCCTACGTTAAAAGTATTGTTAAATGTTTTGCAACGATGTGAAACAAAATTGACCCACCCCCACACTTTGATAACGACACTGCCCTCAGTGTAAAGCAATATAAAATTAATGATCAAGACAGTTGAATCAAAAACACTTCCCTAGACAAATGTCGAGTAAGTGGTAAAAATGTGGTAGAAATCAGCAACTCCTGAAAAATATGACATCGAATACACAAGGAAACGTAAAAAGGAACATGAAAAACACACAAACACACGATTAAATCGAAAAGAGGATAATCATAACTAATCATGTCTCATAACATCAACAGCATAGGAATGAAATGATCAAAGCTAGAAAAAAATAAAATCCTCCACAAGTCTTAAAATAACGAAACTAACTACTCATCATCGGAGCCCACATCCCAATCATCAAACCCAGATCTGTCACAGGGGGAAACAAAAATATCGTCTGAAGAGGACTGAATCCCAAAATGGTGCTCGATGCGAGCCAATCTCGTGCAGATTTCGTCCATGGAATCAAACAGTGACGAGAAAACCTGATGTCGACTTCTCGAGGCGCGCTGTCGTGGGGGTATATCAGCTTGAGGGCCAGCACGAGCATCGAAAGCCGCTTCTTCCTCTGCACGATCGTCCCAAGATCGGTCATCGATGGCAGGTGGAGGCACCGGCGGGTCACGGGGATGAGGAGTGATATGGCGACTCGTAGGGTTACGATACCAAGCACCCCGGCTGAAGATGAAGTACATGCCCTGCATAGCCTGGGGTGTGAGCATCTGTGTAGAGGTGGAGAGGAGGGACGTCTCGCCAGTGAGATCGACGCCTTGGACCGATAAAATCCGGGAGATGATGATCGGAATAGGAGCATATGGACGCTTGTTCTTGGTGGGGTCAATATGTGCGACAGAGCGCATATGGGCGAGAATGATCGAAGCCACCGGAATCGCAGGTATAGCCCCCAATCCATTCAGCATCTTATCAATAATGTATAAGTCCATAATCTGGACCTCGTTGTTCCGAGCCTTCCTCGGTAAAATGTTTGCTCTCGTGAAATAACAGATAAGGCGATCAAGCAACGGGAGGGAAGTGGGCAGGACGCTCGAGCGAGAACTGGTCTGAGAAGTGAAGTAATGCAGACGACGTCGGGTCTCGGGGATCCGAAAAGTAATGTCAGAGAAGAATATGTCGAGCTGATTATGACTCACCGGAGGGCCCTCATTTGGCACATTCAATAGACTGGCAAGAGTTGCAGTATCAAACTCGATGAGCACCCCCTTTACGAAAGTGCGGTCCTGTTGCAACCCAGTAATACTCTTGTCTTCGAAGTTGGCATAAAATTGCCATACCAACTCGGGAAAGTAGGGACCCGTGATGTCAAAAAGTGATCCCCAACCAAACTTATCAAATTCAGCCCGGATTGGCACCTCGTGATCAATCCGGGGGTGAATGGATCTTTTTTCCAATCATAGCGTTGTTACCAATCAAAATTATCTCGGCTAGTGAACCGAGATTCATCAAAGGCCGACCGGGCCGAACCAGAAGACGACGAAGCAACACCCCGAGCCCGTTTAGTAGACAATTTCCTCGGCGGCATTTTAGCTAATCCCAATCACTAATCACGAAAGTAAACAAGGGTACCGACGCACAACGAATAACAACCAAAAACTTCGGTACAGAGAAAATCACCCGACCCAATCCACAGTAAGAAAATCTCGGGTACTACTACCAAACCCGAGAACCAATAATCAAGGTACACTCCGATACCCAACACAACTATACGAAAGTAATAACCAAGAGAGTAGCCAAGACAATCAAAAATTCAATGCTCCAACAATCGAAATCCTCACAACAATTTAGAGATGAGGGCAAGCCACGCTTACCGGGAAGATAGAGCTGACACGATGGTAGAGGCGGAGCATCGGGGTGGTTGCACGGTGGTGTTAGGTGGCCGGTTACGGGAGTAGGCGGCGAGGAGTGGTGGTGGTGGTCGGCGGTTTGCGACGGCAGACGACGATGGGAGGTGTCTCGGGAGGCGGCGCAGCTGGGGGAGGCACGGACCCCGTGTAGGGGTCCGTACCCAGGTCCGTGTACACTCGGGATGAGGCATTTTGAAAAACGTAAGACACGGACCCCGTGTAGGGGTCCGGGGTAAGGTCCGTGTACACTCTGGAATCTGGCATTTCTGAAGGCGAAGTACACGGACCCCGTGTAGGGGTCCGGGGTAAGGTCCATGTAGCCTCGGGTAATCGACTTGGATATTTTTTTTTTTACATACGAACCAAACCCAAATGTGACGCCATGAATGTACAATTTTATAAATCTATACATCAAATTTGAAATTCAATCAAGCGCACAAGATGCAAGAATTGTACAGAAAATTCCCTGGTTAATTTGAGGTTTTGAAACCGATCGCCCTGATAGATTATCCCACACTTGAGAAATTCCACCGCCAGTAGATAAATTACCTGCACCACCATTCACTGAGATTAACTCACGAACAATGCATAAAACAAAGAGAAAGTAAATTAGAAAAAATAAAATAAACTAAAAATATGAAAGAAAAATAGAACTAAACACTGGGTTGCCTCCCAGCAAGCGCTAAATTTATAGTCTATAGCCCGACTGTACTCCCCTATTCATTATGGGTTTTGCAGAGCCACGGTGATCGGCTCGTCTGGCATAGCACCTCCATGGTAAACCTTTAGCCTATGTCCATTCATTTTGAAAGCCCCAGTTGCGTCACTAGTGATCTCCACTGTTCCGTAGGGAAAAACTTGTGTGATAGTGTATGGTCCCGACCACCGTGAGCGCAACTTGCCTGGCATCAATTTCAGGCGAGAATTGTATAATAGGACCAGTTGTCCCACCACAAATTCTCGATGAACGATATTCTGATCATGCCAACGTTTGGTTTTCTCTTTGTAAAGCTTGAAAATCTCGTAGGCCTCCAACTTAAACTCGTCGAATTCATTCAGCTGCAGAACTCTCTCGTCACATGTGGTTTTAGTAACAAAATTCAAGAATTTAGTAGCCCAATAAGCCTTATGCTCAAGTTCAAGAGGGAGGTGACATGATTTCTCATACAACAATTTAAAAGGAGACATGCCAATGGGGGTTTTAAAAGCAGTGCGATAAGCCCAAAGTGCATCGTCAAGTTTGCTAGACCATTCTCTCCTTGAAGCACCGACAGTCTTCTCAAGAATGCGCTTAATCTCTCGATTTGATACCTCGACTTGGCCACTAGTTTGAGGATGGTAAGGTGTAGCTACCTTATGTCGGACCCCATACTTAGCCAACAGACTGTCGAATTGACGATTACAAAAATGAGTACCCCTATCGCTAATAATGGCTCTAGGTGTTCCAAAACGTGAAAAAATATTTTTCTTTAGAAATTTAAAAACCACCTTAGAGTCATTAGTCTTGCATGCAAGTGCCTCCACCCACTTAGACACATAATCAACGGCCACCAAAATATACTTGTTCCCAAAAGAGATCGGGAAAGGACCCATAAAATCTATACCCCACACATCGAATATCTCACACACCAAGATACTATTAAGAGGTAATTCATGCCTCCTAGAAATATTACCTGTGCGCTGACAATTTGAACATTTTGTGACATATTCATGTGCATCCTTAAAAAGAGTAGGCCAATAAAAACCGGACTAGAGGACTTTGGATGCAGTTCTAGTTTCCCCAAAATGGCCTCCAGCCGGACCAACATGACAATGAAATAAAATTTCACTTACCTCTTCCTGGGGTACACATCTACGGATTATACCGTCTGCACATAGTCTAAACAAATAAGGATCTTCCCACAAATAATATTTCAAATCGGAGAAAAATTTCTTCTTTTGCTGATAAGTAAAGTGGGGAGGAATGAACTTACTTGAAAGATAGTTAACAAAATCAGCATACCACGGTAAATTGGTGATCTCAAAGAGTTGTTCATCTGGAAAATTGTCTCGAATAATGTCATTGCTTTGAATCGGGTTTTCCAAACGAGAAAGATGGTCTGCAACTTGATTTTCTGTGCCCTTCCTATCGATTATTTCCAAGTCAAATTCCTACAACAGAAGAATCCAGCGAATTAGTCTTGGTTTTGCATCCTTCTTGGACAGCAGATATTTAAATGCTGAATGGTCGGTGTGCACGATAACTTTACTCCCTATCAAATATGATCTAAACTTGTCCAAAGCAAACACCACGACAAGGAGCTCTTTTTCTGTAGTGGCATAGTTCAGTTGGGCAGCTGACAGGGTCATGCTAGCGTAGTAGATGACATGGATGCATTTTTCACTCTTTTGCCCCAACACTGCCCCTAGAGCGGTGTCACTTGCATCACACATCACCTCAAATGACGACCCCCAATTGGGTGCTATCATCACAGGTGCGGTGATCAACTTCTCCTTCAAAATCTAAAATGCCTGCACACACTCAGCAGAAAAATTAAAATGCACATATTTTATCAGTAAATTAGTCATAGGCTTGGCAATGCCAGAAAAATCTTTTATAAAGCGTCTATAGAATCCTGCATGCCCAAGAAACTACGCACTCCTCTAATTTTGGTTGGGGCTGGGAGTTTCTCATTTACATCAATCACTGCCTTATCAACCTCAATCCCATTCTCGGAAATTTTATGCCCCAACACAATTCCCTCTCTCACCATGAAATGACATTTTTCTCAGTTTAAGACCAAATTCGATTCCTCACATCTCTCCAAAACCTTAGACAGGTTAATCAAACAATTATCAAACGAGGAGCCAAATACAGAAAAGTCATATATGAATATCTCGATAAAGTCCTCAATCATGTCATGAAAAATTGCCATCATGCATCGCTGGAAAGTTGCTGGTGCATTACATAGGCCGAATAGAATCCGCTTATATGCAAATGTCCCATAAGGACAAGTAAATGTGGTTTTCTCTTGATCTTCGGGATCAATGGGAATTTGCATATAACCTGAATAACCATCCAGAAAACAATAAAAGAATGGCCAGCTAACCTTTCCAACATTTGATCAATAAACGGGAGGGGAAATGATCTTTACGGGTGGCGTCGTTATGTTTTCTATAATCGATGCAAACACGCCACCCTGTAACAGTTCTCGTGGGAACTAATTCATTATTATCATTTTTCACAACAGTGATCCCACCTTTCTTTGGGACAACCTGTACTGGACTGACCCACCTACTATCAGAAATCGGGTAGATAATACCTGCGTCTAGTAGCTTAATCACCTCTTTCTTTACAACCTCTTGCATGGCTGGGTTTAGACGTCTTTGGGGCTGAGTATATGTCTTGTGATCGGCCTCCATCAGAATCTTGTGCATACACATGGAAGAGCTGATCCCCTTAATGTCTGCGATGCTCCAGCCGATGGCTTTGATGTTGTCCCTCAGCACTCGCAACAGCTTTTCCTCCTCAGCTCCTGTCAAAGTCGAAGAAACTATCACAGGCAGTTTATCATTATCAAGCAAGAATAAATATTTCAAGTGCGAAGGAAGACGTTTCATCTCTAGGATTGGAGATTCTTCTATGGATGACTGTAAAGATCTTGAGATATGCCCAAGCTCCCCAATCCTAGAGTTTACCATTTTCGACAGTGGTCTGCCTGCCTCCAATAAGAGATACATTCATCAAGCTCTTGATTTCCCAATTCTTGTGTAGATGAATGAGTTAAGCAAACCTCCAAAGGGTCCTCACCTATCAGTCCCTGTAAATCACACTCAACAAACTCATTAGTAGCATCAATTCGAAAACAATCAGAAGTATCATTAGGATATTTGATGGACTGAAAAACATTGAATATAACACTCTCTTCATTAAACCTCAAGACTAACTCACCCTTTTGCACATCTATCAAAGCTTTCTCGGTAGCTAAGAATGGTCTCCCTAAAATAAGAGGGATCTCTCGATCTTCCTCCATGTCTAGCACAACGAAATCCACCGGAAAGATAAACTTATCAACTTTCACCAACACATCCTCTACAACTCTCCTAGGATATTTAATTGATCTATCGGCTAACTGTAGGGAAATTATAGTTGGTTTCACCTCACCTATCTCTAACTTCTCAAAACAAGAGTATGGCATTAAATTAATGCTTGCATCTTGGTCACATAGAGCTTTTCTGAAAAATGAAGTTCCTATGGTACAAGGGATAGAGAAGCTACCTGGATCTTTAGCTTTTGGAGGTAATTTATTTTGTAGAATTGCAGAGCATTCCTCTGAAAGTTTCACTGTCTCAAAATCCACTAGTTTCCTCTTGTTTGATAGAATATCTTTGAGAAATTTAGCATAAGATGGAATTTAAAGCCTCTGCAAATGGGATATTTATGTGCAATTTTTTGAAAATTTCTAGGAATTTTGAAAATTGAGTATCCAGTTGCAGTTTCTTTGCTCTTTGGAGTAAAAGGAGAGAATTAATATCAATGTTTGAGTTTAGAGACTTACCTTTCTCCCTTGTGGTCTCTATTTCTTGCTTGGATGACTCCCTTGTCTTGAAATCATTTTCAAAATCAACCACTTCTGTCTTCAAAGGAGTCGTCACTGAGACTGCATTCACAGCCTTGGGGTTCTTCTCCGTGTCACTAGGTAGTGAACCCGAAGCTCGTGAAGCCATTTGTGTTGCCAACTGTCCCAGCTGAGTTTCAACTCTTTTCATCATGGCATCATGATTTTGCGATCTCATCTCATTCCCAGCTATGTACTTAGCGAGCATATCCTCAAGATTTGACTTGCCATCTTGCTATCTGAAACCGGGTGGCATAGAAGGTCCAGCACCTTGTGGAGGTTTAAATGGTTGAGGAGGAGGCCTTGGTTGTGGAGGATGTTGTGGAGGATTGAGCGGTGGTTGCTCGATTAGATTTTCAGATGGTTTCCATCCAAAATTTGGATGATTTCTCCAGCCCGGATTATATGAGAAACTGTATGGATTGTACTGTTGTCGGCCTTGATTTCCCACATAATTCACTGAGTCTCCTCCAAAACACGATATCCCCTCATAAGACATATCCGGAATAAACGACATATCATTAGATGATCCCCCAACCATCTCAACACTCTCTTGAATTTGATGTACTGGCTTGACTGGCATTGACTTATTTGTTTGTAACTGAGCCATCTGGTGTGTCAATCCATCAAGCTTTGCATTGATTGCTGTCAAAGCATACATTTCTAGAAATCCTACCTTCTTCTCCCTCCTGTTATCTTGCAAACCTACATTGCTTTCGGCCATATTCGATATGATTTCCAGTGCTGGAGTCGGCGTCTTTCGATATAAGCTTCCATTTGCTGCCGTATCAAGCATAGATCTCAAAGTTGAATCTGACCCATAATAAAATGTCTCACCTGCTGACCTGTCGAGAAACCATGTCTATGGCACATTCTCAACATCTTTTTAAATCTTTCCCATGTTGAATTCAATGATTCCCCATTTCTCTACCTGAAAGATGTGATCTCATTCCGCAATTGTGTAATTTTAGTTGGGGGAAAGTACCTGTGTAGGAATACCTCAACTAATTCATCCCATGTAATGATTGAACCAGCTGGCAGATCACGAAGCCATTCCATAGCGTCTCCTTGCAGGGAGAATGGAAATAGTCTTAGACGAATGGCATCAGTACTTACCCCATTGCACTTGATTGTATCACAGATGATAGAAATTTTTCAGATGTGCGTTGGGATCTTCAGAAGGTGATCCTCCAAATTTGACATGAAGTTGGATCATCTGGATGATGCCCGATTTAAGCTCAAATGTATTTGCCTGTATTGTAGGACGCACAATACTAGACCCATAACCTCTGAACGCGGGTCAATGAAGTTCCATCAACGTACGATTATCCTCTTCTCCAGCCATTTCTGTAACTTCTGGTTTACGGTCTAATTCAGATTCGGATTCAAAAGACAAGTTGTTCCTTCGATTTCTACGGATGCTGCGGAGAGTGCTTTCAATCTCTAGATCAAGTGGCACTAGATCTTCAACGTCTTGAGCATGGCTCATATAACACGAGTCGACTCCTGGAATAAAAAATTTAGGTGCACAATTAAAGCTCCAAAAGAACGAAAAAAATCTGAAACAAAGTTGACTAAAATACTAAAGCTTTAAAAGTAATAAATAAATAATTCAAAAATAAGAATAAAAGCCTAGTCTCAAACAAATAATTTATCCTAATATTAAATAAATAGTCCCCGACAACGGAGCCAAAAACTTGACCGACGATTCGGTTGGGAAAAATTCTAGCAAGCAGACTAGGTCAAGTTATAGTAAATGGACGAACAGTCCAAGTATCGATCCCACAGAGACTATTATTTTATTACTAAGATTGAATTAGTCTATTTAGTCTAGGAAAATAATAACGAGCAATTTGATTATTATTTAAAATAAGTAAATTATAAACTAGTTTATGCTAAATTAATGCTTGAAATCAAATTGGCAGAAAAGCTTGGAACTTGGGGGTTTTCAAATTTTAAATAAAATGACTGGGAACACACAACGGTAACAAACTCTGATTAAATTCACGCACTGGAATTATTTAATTACATATTATTCAAAGTCACGATGTAATCCTCTTGTTTTAATTATAAACCTATTTCTAGAATTCATAATCCTATTTTCATTTAACACTCCAATTATTTCTAATTGAATTTAATTAAACAAAAACGCATTTATCAACGATATAATTACAGATGTCACCTAAAATCGCACACTGAAAATGAATAATATTTCTAGTCGGTTTAATCGTGTGTTGATTAATGTTTTTGAAGCTGATTTAAATCAATCCTCTTTCGAGTCAAGATCGAACAACAAACATGCAAATAATTGGCCATATTAAAAGCACTAAAATTATGCAAACATAAATCAATAACATAGAATAATTTCATAAATCAACAATCCAACGAATAAACAAAATCAATCGTTTGTCCCTATCGTGGTCCCGATCACAAGAGGAAATTACTCCATAAATTCAAAACTAAAATCAAATTTTAATATTCGAATTCACGTCTGGAAATAAGAAAACGAAAGAGAAGAGAAAATCTCAATGATGGTACGTGGTTCTTGCAGGAGGAGTGCACGATTTTCTCTCATTTTTCCAAAGCCGTCGCCGTCTTCAAAGATGCAAAAGTTCTCCTTTTTCTTCCTCTTCAAGTCGGTTGTCTTCTCCCAAAATTCAACAACCCTTGTTTCTTCTCGGTATTTTCCTTTTATTTCCTTCCAAATCACGAGCAAATTTCGCCAAAATCTCGATCTGATATTATGTATAGGGACCCCGTGCATGCATCAGGAGAGGGGTCCGTGTAGACTCGGTCCAAACTTTACGGACCTGTACACGGGGTCCGTGTAGACTCGGTCCAAACTTTCTTCCAGAATACTGGACACGGACCCCGTGTAGAGGTCCGTCTCTGAGTCCGTGTACATATTGGATTTTTCTTCTTTCGGATTTAAATGACACGGACCCCGTGTACAGATCCGGCAAGGGGTCCGTGTAGACTCTGTAAGTGTCTTCCTTTGGCTTCTGAGGCACGGACCCTTACACGGGGTCCATGTATGCGTTCGGGTGTTCTCCTTTTGCTATTTTTCCGGGTATTTCTGACGTGGCGTCACGAAGCTTGACTTTTCTTTCATTTCTTTGGCTTTCATCCTCTTTTGGTCAAACTTGCAAATAGCCATAATGAGACGAAATAAGCGCGAAACTCGGAATAAAAACGCCAGATAAGCACGAATACGACAAAATAAAGTCCCTAAAATGCAATATAATTCGTGCTTATCAGCCTCCAAGAGGAAATTTTAACAATACTGGCAATAGGGAAGGGAAGTGGTGCGACACCTGTAAACAGTATCATATCGGAGAATGCTATCGAAAGATAGGTGCGTGTTTCAAGTGTGGACAGGTGGGTCATAGGATAAAAGATTGTCCAGACAACAAGGACAAAAGGGCGGGGCCCAGAAAGAAAAATGAAAACAAGACCAATGCACGGGTATATGCAATCACCCAAGAGGAAGCTGATGACACCAATGAGGTGGTGGCAGGTACTATTTAACTCAATGAAATGCCTGCTTATACCTTATTCGATTGTGGTGCTACACACTCATTTGTGTCTAGAAGGTTTGCTAAGAAGCTTAAACTCGAACATGGTACTATTAGTGAACCATTAAGAGTAGCAACACCGGCAAGTAAAAAATTGACATCCAAAAAGTGTATCGAAACTGTAAAATTTGTATCAGCAAACAAATTTTTGAAGCAGAATTTATTCAACTCAATATGGTTGAGTTTGACATCATTCTTGGAATGGAATAGTTAGCTAGATACCATGCCATTGTGGACTTCCAAAAGAAAATGTTAGACTCCAGACTCCTCATGAAGAAAGGATTTTATACCAAGGAAAATCAAAAGAAAGAAAATCTATGTTATCTGCCTCACAAGCCAGAAAAGCCATAAAAGGAGGAGAAGAAATTTATCTGGAATTGATCAATGAAATCAAAAAAGAAGAAGTCCCAAAGTTGGAGGATATTCCAATTGTTCAAGAATTTCCAGATGTTTTCCCAGAGGAACTACCGGGAGAGATACTAGATAGGGAAGTAGAATTTCAAATCAATTTGGTCCCTGGTGCTGCACCAATATCAAAGGCACCATACCGAATGGCTCCAGCTGAATTAAAGGAGCTAAAGGAGCAACTGCAGGAATTACTAGACAAGAAGCAGATTCGCCCCAGTGCATCCCCGTGGGGAGCCCCAGTGCTTTTTGTAAAGAAAAAAGACGGAAGCATGAGGCTATGTATTGACTACCGGGAATTAAATAAGATCACCATAAAGAATAAGTACCCACTACCGAGAATAGATGATCTTTTCGATCAACTAAAAGGAGCCAAGTTTTTCTCAAAGCTTGATCTAAGCTCAGGATATCACCAGGTGAAGGTCAAAGCAGAGGATATCCATAAAACTGCTTTTAGAATAAGATATGGACATTACGAATTCACAGTAATGCCTTTTGGTCTAACAAATGCTCCTGCAGCATTCATGGACCTTATGAACCGGGTATTCAAACCATATCTCGACAAGTTTGTAGTCGTTTTTATAGATGATATCTTGGTATACTCATCAAGTGAGGAAGAACATCGAGAACATCTGCGTCTCACTCTGCAAACACTGCGTAAGAAGGAACTCTATGCCAAATTCAAAAAATGTGAATTTTGGTGAAAAAGTGTGGCGTTCCTATGTCATATAATCTCTGAATTAGGGGTGTTAGTAGACCCTAAGAAGGTAGAGGCAATTAAAGATTGGCCAAAACCAAAGACAGTGACTGAAGTAAGGAGGGTTTAGCAGGATACTACAGAAAATTTGTGGAAGGATTTTCTTCGATAGCCATTCCACTCACCAAACTTCTCAGAAAAATTCGAAATTCATTTGGAATGAAGCTTCTGAAAAGAGTTTCGAAACCCTGAAGACAAAACTTGCATCCACACCAGTACTAATTCTTCCCAAGGATGATAAGAATTTCACTGTTTACAGTGATGCTTCAAAGGGAGGATTAGGGTGTGTGCTTATGCAAGAGGGTCAGGTAATTGTTTATGCCTCACGGCAACTAAAACCATATGAGCAGAATTATCCCACTCATGACTTGGAGTTAGCCGCAGTGGTATTCACGCTTAAAATCTGGAGGCACTACCTTTATGGAGTAAAATGTGAAGTTTTTACTAACCACTAGAGCCTCAAGTACATTTTCACCCAAAAAGAATTAAACATGAGACAAAGGAGATGGATGGAACTTCTCAAGGACTATGACCTATCAATCAATTACCATCCGGGTAAGGCAAATAAGGTGGCAGATGCGTTGATTCGAAGGAATCCTGTAAAGGCGTGCTTATCTTCACTATCAGTACAATCAAGCCTCCGAGAGACCATCAAACTGAAGCAGATTCATGATGCCTTCATCCTTAAAATTAAAGAACAGATCCAAGAAAGAAAAGCTCTAGAATTTCAAATCGATAAAGATGGTATCCTTTGGATGAAAGGACGATTGTATGTGCCAAACGTCGATGGAGTTCAAGAAGAGGTAATGGCCGAGGCGCATAAATCAAGATTTTCGGTGCATCCAGGGAGTACCAAAATGTAACAGGGACTTAAAGAATAATTACTGGTGGAACGGGATGAAGAAAGACGTAGCCATTTTTGTTGCAAAGTGTTTAGTCTGTCGACAAGTCAAGGCGGAACATCAAAGGCCTGGAGGACTGTTACAGCCATTGGACATACCAGAGTGGAAGTGGGATAACATCACCATAGATTTCGTAGTGGGACTACAACGATCAAGGCAGGGTCACGATGGGATCTGGGTAATCATTGACAGATTGACCAAGTCTGTCCATTTCTTGCCAGTGCGGATGAATTATAATTTGGATAAATTAGCCACTTTGTATATGGACAACATAGTGAGGCTACATGGAGTTCCAGCAAGTATCCTGTCTAACAGAGATCCAAGATTTGTATAAAATTTTGGAAAAGTTTCCAAAAGGCTATGGGAACCAAGATTACTCTCACAGCACGGCCTATCATCCCCAAACTGACAGCCAAATCGTAAAGACAATTCAGACCCTCGAGGATATGCTAAGGGCATGTGCGTTGGATTTTTCTGGAAATTGGGGTGAACAGTTACCCCTGATTGAATTCGCTTATAACAACAGCTATCATAGTAGCATTGAGATGGCTCCGTATGAGGCTTTGTATGGAAGAAAGTGTAGGTCGCCCCTATATTGGGACGAGGTCGGAGAAAAAGCTGTTACCGGACCAGAACTCATTCAGCTAACCGTTGATAAAGTAGTCATAATCAAGGAGAGACTCAAGGCAGCCCAAGACAGGAAGAAGAGCCGGGCCGATCTGAAGAGAAGACACTTACAGTTGGAAATTGGTGAGAAAGCTTACGTCAAGGTCTCTCCTATGAAAGGAGTAGTTCGGTTCAGTAAATCTGGAAAGTTAAATCCGAGATATGTAGGACCGTTCGAAATCCTGAAGAAGGTAGGAACCTTAGCCTACCGATTGGCGTTACCACCAGACATGTCAAGAATACATAACGTTTTTCACATCTCACAGCTGAGAAAGTATGTCCCAGACCCGAGTCATGTACTCAAGGTTACACCACTGATGATTGAAGGTAAACTCAACGAAGAACTTAAATACGAAAAAGTCTCTATCCGAATAGTGGATACAAAAGACCAAGTGTTGAGACACCAGACAATACCTTATGTCAAGGTACAGTGGTCAAATCATGCTGAAAGAGAGGCAACTTGGGAACTCGAGGAGAAAATGCGATCACAATACCCTCATCTATTCGAACGAACAAGCTAATGCAAGTTTCGAGGACGAAAATTTCAATAAGGAGGGAGGGATGTGAGAACCCGAGATTTTACGATCCGAAACAAATCAAGTAAGTAATACGAACTTAATATTTAACTCAAACTAAGCTCAAAAATGTTTGTTCCAACTAAATAACTTGAATATTAACTTAGATTTTCATTAAATTCAACTCGAGAAAGCAACTTCAAAGCTCGAGAATTAGCTCAACAGGAGGCCGAGCTGCAAATGGCCGTATCCATTGAAGAGTTGTCACGGAAGGAGTAAAACCCTAGCTCAAGGACTCGATCTTTCAGCTCGAAGCAGCTCAACCAAGCTTGTCCTAACAAGACCAAAGATGGAGCTACAAGTTGAGCCAAGAGTTTAGGGAAATTAATTATGCAAGAAATAACTTTTGAGTAAACCCATGAAGGAGCTAGGGGAGGAGCTAAAGGACTAAGACACATTAATGATGCAGGAAATGACCCTTTAGAAAATCAAAGTGACAATTAAGGAGTGTATGAGATTTGTAGCCATATTTATGACTAATCTAGAACTTGAAGAATGCATGGGATTTTGAAGAATTATGCATGAGACTTTGGACCAACATTATGATTGCATTCAATCCTTTCTTGGTGGCCAAGAATTCGGCAAAGGGGTGGCTAGGTGGAAGGGTTTTTGTGCCTATAAATACCACTCATCTAGGTTGAGATAAAGGCACCCCAAAATCAAGCAAGAAATTCGGTTTTCCCCTTTCCCCTCACCTTACAAGTTTCGGCCGAATCCAAGAAAAAAAGAAGGGAAGAGTTTGTGCAGTCCAGAGTTTGCTATCCCGTGCCGGAGTGCTCCCCGATCGAAGACAGTATTTGTTGGAGTTGCGCCGAAGTGCTGCCGAAATTTCAAAAAGGAGCTTTGTATAAAAATCAAGTAAGTGGGATTTTTTTATACGTATCTTCTTTCTATTTTTAAACTTTGATATAGATAACTTTACATGCATGAGTGTGTGTCCTCATTTTCAAAAACAGGATGATGTTCGTCTTTTAAAATTTCGATCGATTATGTGTTTTCTTATATGTTTCGAAATTCGTTGATTCCGCTGAATTCGTTTGAAAATCTGATATCTGAAAATTCTGATAAGTTCTGTTCGATAAGAATTTGAAATCTTTGTTAGACTGTTACGATCAATTTTAAATGGACGAGAATTGTGATTCTGTCTGGCCCCCAATGGTGGGTAAAAAACCATTTCTGTATGGCCCCCACCGGTGGGTATAAAACCGAGTTCTGGCCTCATCCCTTAGAGGGCTAACATATTGGGGACAATTTGACCATGGAAATGAGATGAGTAACAGTGTTCTGTCTGTTCCGATCTTTTCTGTTCTGATCTATTTCTGAACTGCTCTGAATTTTCCGAAAACTCTGTCTCATATTTGTTTCGTTTTTGTTATGATGAGTTAAAAGTAATAATATTTGAAAGTTTGTTTTAAAGATTAAGTTCTATATGTATAATTGGAAATCGATCGACCCCCACTTGCTGAGTGTTTCCCAAAACACTCACCCCTTACAAATTTCAGATAAAAATGAAGAACAACTGAATGAGGAGGAGCAGGAAGCGTTCTTGGGATGGTGATCGAAAGACAAGCTCAAGAATTTAGACTTTATTTTTATTTTGTTCAGTTTCCGCATTTTCAACTCTGATGTAATTTTCATTTCATTGTCGTTGTAATGACAATATTGTTTTATGAAAAAGACTGGTTTTTGGCATTTCGATACGAGGCTTAATTGTTTTCAAGTAATTGTTAAACAATGCCCGATGTCACAGATGCTTCAGACTCGGGGCGTGACATGTCGTATATATAGAAGTCCTGAATCCAAGGTCTATGAAAAAAACAGTTTCTTGGACTTCTGATAGAATCAACTTTATTGCCCAAAAAGGTTCCTGCAAAAAGATTCAGAACAATTAGTCTTGTTTAATACCACATTTGGTAAAAAGTATTAAATGAATTTGTTCAGCATTTAATGATTCATTAAATAATTGTACTTGATAAAGTAATGGTAACATTTAATATATCAACGATAGGTTCTGATTTAGCAAAGAGCCAAGTTCTGCTTCTGTTTTTCTAAGCTGATAAGTACTCGAAGAGTACTGCTTTGTTAAGGTGATACGAGAACTTCTGCTTTTATACTATCTTATGGTTTTACTAAGCTGATAAGTACTCCAAGTATAAGTTGGCTAGAAATATCTTTTTCTAATAAAAAAACTAGTTTGAATACAGTTTTTATCTTTGCAAATATATGCTTTTGGTAATTTATAATTTATTTCTAAAGGTTATCCTCCCGCATGAAAGGGGGAATGAGTAGTTTTATGAAAATATTTCGCAGTAATTAATCATTCCTGTATAACATTTAAATCTGCACCACTATCAATCATAAAAATGAAATTTTTCTTATAAGAATTATCAATTAATAAAGTGATATTAGTATACCATTTTTGAAATATTATCATACTGAAAACAGATAAATGCTTTTTATTTGGATCAAGAAATTAAATATCTTGAATATTTTCAAAACTTTCAGAATTATAAGTTGAATTATTATTTTCAATAACTGAAATATGATAATTTAAACTATTATTTTTATGTTGTAAAATGTACTAACTATATACAAGGAAAATGTTGTATAAATCATATAAATGATAATAATGATAAAAATGATGATTTTTATGAACTCATGTCTCAATTTCAAGACTTAAACATAAATGTTTTGACAAATAATAACATTTTAGAATTCCTTAAAATGATTAAGGATCCAATATTAAAATCTACAATTATTGATCAAATGTAAAATACAGCTTCAACAAGCAATAATAATAATATTCTTGTTAAACAAGAACAAGCATATTCTATGCAAAAAGTTAAAAATCTTTTTACAGAAAAAATATAGTCAACAAAATACAGTTACTATACATGATTTAGTAAAAGAGAGAAAATCTTAAAGACCAAGTAAAAAATTTACAACATAACAATAATAGTTTAAATTATCTTATTTCAGTTATTGAAAATAATAATTCAACTTATAATTCTGAAAGTTTTGAAATTATTCAATATATTTCATTTCCTTATCCAAATCAAATTTTGAAAATATAATTGCATGTACAAGTCTATCTAATAAATCTTTTTTTATTAGAAATAGGATTCCTAATCCATTTTAAAACCTTATTAAAGGTTTTATAATTTATTACTAATCTGGGAACTCATCTTTCCTGATCAGAATGTTTATTAACATGAAAAACAGTACATGATCAAGGAGATTGAGAATGTTCTATTAAACCTTTTTCTAGTAAAGAATGGATTTCATTCTTACATAATTCTAAATATTCAGAATTCATTTGACAAGGACGAGCCTTGGTAGAAATATTTTTCTCATCAAAATTCTCTTCATATGGAAGAGAAATAATATGTTTCTTACAATTCCAAAAAGCATTTGGAAGATCCTTGAATCTTCATCTGTGCTCGAATGGTTTTTTACTCTTTTCAACTAATCTTCTGCTGTCATTATTGGTTTTTTGGGCAATCAATAATGAAGTGACCGGTCTTTTCGCAGTTGAAGCACGCATTTTGAATTCTCTTTTGATTCATTTCTATGATATTTTTCTGGAAAGAACCTTGATTCTTTTTCATAAAATTCCCAAATTTGTTTACAAACAATGACGCATCATTGCTCAGTTGTTCAGTTGTTTCTTTTGAATTGCGTCATTGCTCAGTTGTTCAACTGACTTCTCAACTGAAACTGTAAGGTCTAAAATTAAGACGACGTAATTCAACTGCATGCGAATATAGGAAATATGAAAAAAATCTAAATAATTTATTTTAATTACTTAATTGATTATGTGAAATGCATGATTATATGTTAAATAGGATTTTATTGTCATTATGCATAAAACTGTATTTTTAAGGGTTATTCAATTTGCGATCGAAGAACAGAGACCGAGGGCTGAAAAACATAAAATGTTTTTATTAAAATAATTGTTTTTAATTATTTTAAATATGGTTGATGCTTTTTCATATTTTTGAAAATAAGGGGTTTTGAAGTGATTTTATACGCCGGGACATAAATTTTATCAGTGTTGGTTTTTCAACAAAAATACAAACGTGTTAGCAACCCGTCTAATAAATTCACAAACTTACTTAAACAAAACTATTTTAATATTTTAATTATGCACTAATGGGCCTAATTGGTATGCTTAATGGGCCAAAGCCTTATTGGTGGTTTAAGTAATTATTTAAAGCTAAAATCCCCACCCCAAACCCTTCAATGTTGACACCACTTTTCTGAATTCCTCCAACCAATATACATCACGCACACACACAATATTTGGTAGAGAAAAATTTGAAAGCTTTCAAGGGAATTCAAGACTAGGCCCTCCTCGTCGTCGTTCTTCGTCGTCAACGTAAAATCATGCGTTTAAAACGCAAAGACACATATATTTCTTCCTTTCAAAACATCATCACACCATAATAAGTTTTATGTATGAATTTTATTGAAAAACAAGAATCACTTTGAATTATTTTCCATTTTATGGCGCAAGATGGAACCACTTCCTGTATTAAGATAACTTTGGGTCTCGGTTATGGTCATGGAGGCTCGGCTTGGTATTGGCTTGGGGCCAAGGCTAGCCAGGCTGTGGGTGAGTAAAGGGCGAGTTAAGTGGGCTGGGAGGAGTCCTAGCCAACAAGGACCCCTAACCGAGAGTTTTCAAGGAATGCGCAGGGCTGCGCTGGCTTGCAGGGAACAAGGGGCTCGGTCTGGGACTTCGGGCTTGGCTAGGTCGACTCTTTAGGGTCCTAGATGAGTGCAAAACAAGCTGGTTCAAGAGTGGCTTGGTCGGCTACAGTCTTGGGAGTGTAAACCAGAGTCCTTGCATTCATAGAGCTCACGACCGCTGCTTGCACCTGCTGGTGTGGCTTCGGTTCGAGCCTAGGGGTTCTTTCCATGGGTTCCAAGGGTCCAGTAGGGTGCCTAAGTGATAGGAATCGAAGTACGATGAGAAGAAAACACGATTATCGAAATCGCACCCTCAACTCAATAACAAACAAGGATCGATTGTGTTGTCCCGATCTTTTGAAACAAGTAACGATGTGTGATATTCACCTCTAAGAAATTAATTCTTAGCAACAAACATCAACGAGGATAACAATTGAATCAAGAACGAACCTTCAAAGAACGATGCCTATGACAATCCGTGCGAGAAACAATCGACAAACGCCACAAAGATAAAATCTTTGATAAGTTTGATTTATGTTGTGAAGAACAAATCCATGCCTTCAAAGTTGAGATAAAACTCAATAATTATCATTCATCTGAATTGGTACGTTTTTGGTTCAATACAATGCATTATATAATAATAAAATACAAGAAAGTAGTGTAGAAACCATTAAATAAATTAACTAGCAATTTTGACACGGAAGCGCGCGCGGTGGCGCGAGATTACGTGCGGGGGCGCGCGAGATTCTGCCTTGTTTCTTCCCTGGGCGCGCGGTAGCGCCGGATCACGCGCGGGGCGCACGCTATACTGCATTTCTGCAGCACCCGGCGCGCGGTGGCACCACATCTGGCGCGGGCGCGCGGACTGGCGCGCGCGCGGTTCTGCCTGGTGCGCGCGGGCGCGCCGCTTCTGGCGCTGGTGCACGGGCTGTTCTGCTCTGCGCTAGCGCACGATGCTGCACTGCTTCTGTCGTGCGCACAGTTCTGCACATCTGCGCTAGCGCATGCTGCTGCTTCTGCACATCTGCGCTAGCGCGTGCTGTTGCACTGCTTCTCTCGGGCCATTTTGCACTCATATGCTTAGTTGTTCGGGATTCCTTCATTATATTAATTGTTGATCTCCACGACTTACGCGCTAAGGTGCAAACTTCCAATTCATCCTCAACTTGATGGTGATGCAACCCGAACCCCTCGAGCCTGATTTCCAAGCCTTCATTGTTTGAATGAAAGGTGAAATTCAACATCTTCAATCGCCCTCTCGGGTATGGTTCTTGGAACGCATAGTGGCTGAATAGATTCGTATCATACTCCCCTTCTTCAAAAAGATTTTTCCTCAAATCTTTGCTACCTACACAAAAACGAAGCAAGTTAGTAATAACAAAATTTATATGACCAACATGCTTACCTTCAGGCTCAAGTTTGTAGGTGCTATAGCCCACGTGCTCCTTCAATGTTTTGAGTCCTGACTTCATAGTTGTCTTCACTGTCAATGTAACAACCTCAACATACACCCAATGACGAGTGACACCAAATGATAAGATATCATTAACTATCACAAAAATCAGATTTCTCCCCTTCTTAGACCTAGTTAACACACAAGTGAAATCCATATACGTGTACGACCATAGTCCACTAGGAATAAGATATAATTGATGCAACACATGATAATCAAACTTAAATTCCCTTTCTCCATATCCAATGCACCCTTGACTACACCACTTAAGATACTTCTTCATATGCAACCATAGTAAAAATTCATGCATCATATCTATGGCTCTAGTTACTTCATGGCTACCAATCAAATAAATGTCATGTGCCTTAATATTAAGAAACAAATCATGCAATGGATGTAGGATGAAAAATTTATTTTCTTTAAATAAGTATTCATCAAAGAAATAATCATGTTCATCCTTGCACATCTCAAAACCATCAAACAAACATAAATCATGCACACTAAATATATTATCTATGTAATCTTGACAACCATCACCAATCAAATATAAATCATGGAAATATAACATATCCAATGTACCATTCATGCAATCCTTTAACACAACACATGGATTTAAGTCTAATGCATACAAACCATTGTAGTAAACAAACCCCATCAACTTTGTAAATCGTGAGATATCAAAATTCAAAGTAGGTACATGCAATTCATCCATGGTTTCAAATTCATAACAATCAAGGAATAAGCATAAATTTACATCCGACCCCTTAAGCACCAACTTTGCAACTCGCTCTACACATTCTTGAAAACAAAACGACACAAAAGTAAGGTAAGGAAACAAATCATACCTTCCAGTTGTTTCAGTGGTAACTACCCTTACCTCACGGTGATTTTTCTTGACATCATATGGGTCGTCCCAATGCATTCTCACATCATCAGCCTTTGCTCGCCTTCTCATCATCATACTACTAGAATCCTGGAAAGAAGAATTAACAATGCTCGGGATTGAACCGGCTATATCATGACAATGATAATAAACCTCTTTGTACAAAGGTATTTTAAGGGGTTTATTCAAAAATACATAAGTTTCAACCTCACTCTTTTTACTCTTTTGGGCCTTCAAATTATATTTCTTTTCGTTTTCTTTTTCTTTGGCCTCTTTTTCTTTTTCTTTTCTCTCTTGTTTCTTTTCTATGGCCATCTCACTCTTTTGTTCACTCATTCTTTCGACCATATTAATTTCTTTTTCACTCATTTCGAGAATAAATTTCAATTGATCCTCAAGAACAATTGGATTCAATTGAACCAATGAAACATTTTGTTCCTCAACAAATTTATGCAAAACAATTTCTCCTTGCATACTCTCCTCCTCCATAGTAGACAAAATAGGCATTTCTTCACCAACTAATAATTCAATTTCCACATTTTCTTGTTCAACAATACTTGTATCATCAAATAGTGGAATACTATCATTATCCACCCTAGCTTCAACTTCAGATTCAAGTTCAACTATGGCCTCAACTTGAGATTCAGATTTCACTATATACTGTTCAACAACATCCAACTCACTAGCTAGTGGAATAACATCATCTTCAACTCTATTAATCACCAACTCAAATTCATGTTTCAATACAACCTCAACTTCATGTCCAAGTTTAGAAATCAATGGAGTACCAACCTCTTCAATTATCTCAACCTCCACTTTAGGTTCAATATCAATGCTAACTTCAACTCCACATTCGACTGCATCCTTAGATTCACATTCAACTCTAGAATCCAGTACATTCATCTCCTCATTTGGACATTGGCTAATATAATGTCCAAACTCTAGACACCAAACACATTGAATATCATAAGTACTAACATTTGAAATTTTAGATGTACCTTGATACCCACGCTTAAAAACCAACTTCTCTTCACTCGACCTTCGTGCAATTGTCAGTAACTCCTTCCACGAGTCACTTCCCTGCCTACCACTCGATTTTCACCTTCTATCATCATCCGTTACCAGGTGTGATGCTCCACTCTCCTTGACTCTCCTTGCCCAATCAACTTCACATTTCGACTCCTTTATTGGCCTAGCAATCATTTTCTCTTTCAATCTCGTCCGTCAATTGGATGTCAAAATCTCCCTATGCACATCACGTTCACCTCTTCGTCCTACTCCTCTATTCTCCTCACATCGCCTATCATCATAATGACTCACGTGCAAAGCTCTATCCCCACAAAATCTACTAACTCGTCTATTCCCATCATCTTGCCTATTATACTTCTCCTCTCCTTCACACCTCTTATACCTGTCACGTAGAGGCTTTAACTCTTTCTCCCATTTCCTATCCAACCTTCTCAAATCATAATCATTTTCTTCCTTTTCAACTCTACCCAAACCTTTAGGCTTAGATTTATTTTCACTAGTGCTAACCTCAAGCCTATCAAACCTCTCACGTAAATGCTCCATTTCGGTCCTCATTATCCTACTAAAATCCCCAAACAACGTCTCTATTTGGACCTTAGACATCCCCGAATTTGAACTATCTCCTACTTCCATCTCCATTTTAATTTCAGATTTTTGTACCTGCAATAAAATGTTAGTAGAAATAAAAGATATTCCTCACCCAAATTCTCACGATCACTCCAAAGAAATAACACTCGCACTCAAATTTTTTTTTCACTCGAATTTGATAGTTCTTTCAAAGGTGTGCTCAATCTTTATATTTTCTTTTTTTTTATCAAACTTACAAGATTCAACTTGTAAACACTTGCAACTGTCTAACTTGGATTGCACATAAACAAGAACGATAGAATAACACAGATCTGAACTCAGAAACAAAATGATACCACAGATCTGAAAAAAAAAAACAAAGGATAACACAAAACTGACAACAGAATGAATTTTTGTTTTGTTTTTGATAGATATAACAATAAAATCGAAAGGATACAACAGATCTGATAATAGAATGAATTTTTGTTTTTGTTTTCTAACAGAAACGAAAGGATAACGCAGATCTGACACTGAACGAAGAAATAACACAGATCTGGAATTTAATAACAAGATAACTTACTTGAATCAATGAGCCAAAGCTCTGATACCAAATGATAGGAATCCAAGTACGATGAGAAGCAAACACGATTATCGAAATCGCACCCTCAACTCAATAACAAACAAGGATCGATTGTGTTGTCCCGATCTTTTGAAACAAGTAACGATGTGTGATATTCACCTCTAAGAAATTAATTCTTAGCAACAAACATCAACGAGGATAACAATTGAATCAAGAACGAACCTTCAAAGAACGATGCCTATGACAATCCGTGCGAGAAACAATCGACAAACGCCACAAAGATAAAATCTTTGATAAGTTTGATTTATGTTGTAAAGAACAAATCCATGCCTTCAAAGTTGAGATAAAACTCAATAATTATCATTCATCTGAATTGGTACGTTTTTGGTTCAATACAATGCATTATATAATAATAAAATACAAGAAAGTAGTGTAGAAAGCATTAAATAAATTAACTAGCAATTTTGACACGGAAGCGCGCGCGGTGGCGCGAGATTACGCGCGGGGGCGCGCGAGATTCTGCCTTGTTTCTTCCCTGGGCGCGCGGTAGCGCCGGATCACGCGCGGGGGCGCGCGCTATACTGCATTTCCGCAGCACCCGGCGCGCGGTGGCACCACATCTGGCGCTGGCGCGCGCGCGGTTCTGCCTGGTGCGCGCGGGCGCGCCGCTTCTGGCGCTGGTGCACGGGCTGTTCTGCTCTGCGCTAGCGCACGCTGCTGCACTGCTTCTGTCGTGCGCACAGTTCTGCACATCTGCGCTAGCGCATGCTGCTGCTTCTGCACATCTGCGCTAGCGCGTGCTGTTGCACTGCTTCTCTCGGGCGATTTTGCACTCATATGCTTAGTTGTTCGGGATTCCTTCATTATATTAATTGTTGATCTCCACCACTTACGCGCTAAGGTGCAAACTTCCAATTCATCCTCAACTTGATGGTTATGCAACCCGAACCCCTCGAGCCTGATTTCCAAGCCTTCATTGTTTGAATGAAAGGTGAAATTCAACATCTTCAATCGCCCTCTCGGGTATGGTTCTTGGAACGCATAGTGGATGAATAGATTCGTATCACTAAGGGGTTTGGTCAGGGTTTGGTCCTGCATGGTTCGAGGGTGGCTGTGTGTCCCTCGATTCTCAACAGTAATTATCATATATTATTTTATTTAATCACCGTTTTAACTCTGCAGCGGAGAATGAAATTTTAAAATTTAATGTCAACGCGGGCCTAGACAGTTCGTTTAAAAAGATATTCAGTATTATATAGTATAAAAAATATAATACGTATAATTATTAGCTGAGACACTGAAATTAACATGTTTACTAAATTCATATAAATATTTATATTGTTAATATTTGTCTTTAACCAAAACACATATCATCCCTGATTAGTTCAACGTCATACCATTTTACATATTACTGCTCGAATAAATATTACATAACAAAATATACCGAGCCTAATTATATATATATATATATATATATATATATATATATATATATATATATATATTTGTATACTGACCAAGTCACCCTTACTGAGAAGTATGATAAAATGGGGTCTGTCCCCATCACTAACATCAACCCAGGGCAATCGTAAAAGATCTTCTCTACTAGTGCTAATGCTCCATCTATGAACATGATAGTATAAGTGCTTTCCTCATACGGCTCCTCACTCAGAAGTACGATGGATGCCATGTTGCCCTGATTATCAACCACACACAGAAGATAATCGCCCCGAGGGGTAATCAATAGCCCAGTATGAAAATACCGAAATAAAAACAACATGAATTGTAACGAATGATACATGTATGCAATGCATGATTAGGGTATATACACATGCACGGGAAATCAGTATTGTGGAAGCTGCACAATCAGTAAATGCAACGGATAACAGCTCAATCAACAGGCAAGGCTCGGCTACACTACCGTAGCGACCACTCCTCCCCCAGTCTACTACTGTGTGCCGGTCAGCTCGCCAAGGACTACGGACGTACTGCGCCTTATTGGCCTACAACATCTCTCGGGCTAGTCGCAGCTCCGTACCATCCAAACAATCTCCTCGAATCCAAACAACGTGTCGAAAGAAGTAAAAACTGGAATCGAGGCACAATATGCAATGCAATGTCATGCATCAGTGCTACATATATAGAAAATAAGTGTGTGTAAAATATTTTTGTTTCAGTGCATCGATATGTGTAATGTCACAAATAATCTATGTAAACAATTTAATGTCATGTAATTCACGTTCAACAAATATCAAACTTTACAAATACCTGTTGTATGTTATCCGGTAATAACATACCTTTTATTTTCACGAACGACGACAAGATGAAATATACAGGAGAACAAGCTGAGAAATAACATAACATTTATCAATTATTTTTTTTATTCAGTAAACCATGTGTATTTTATTTTTTTTATCTACTATAAAATTTCAAGTTCTATATTATCTCACTTTCTCCTTCCTTATTTTAATTTAATATTTTCAGCAAATAACATAGATTATGTAGAAGCTTTATTTGATCATTTCATTCATTTTTAGGGTCCTCTAAAAGTATGAAACATCTTATGCAAATTATTAAATTGTAATATTTCATCGTAAAATCCTTACAAATTTAAGGTCTGGAAAAGTTAACTCAAGAACTCTAATAACCATAATTAATTTAAAATACATATTCAAAACATATATATAAAAATGTTAATTTATACAAAAAAAACTCCTTGATTTTGTCCAGAAATTTACCATTTAAAACTTAAATCATTTTAAATTGTAACTTTCTTTAGATGATGAACTATTAAGTAGGGGTGTTGACGTCCATGAAAATTGAGTCCAAAATAGGTTCTTAAATTTTATTGTCTATTCATGTACAAGGTACTAAAATTTGTATTTAAAAATTTTAAGCTCATTCTCGTAAACTCCTTGTACCTACGTCATCTTCTACCAAAATATTTTAAGGTTGGTTTCATAAATTTATAGCATTCAAGAGTAGCCAATAATTTTATTCATATTATTTTTCTAGATGCTCCATCAAGGTGTATATATATTTGACCGTAGTGCACTAATATAGTATGTATTATAGGAAACATCTTCAAGAATTCCAAACAACACTTCACAGTATTATTAGTTAACTCATTTATAACAAATAGAATATGATCAACCAAGGAAGCATAACAACAAAGAACATGAAGTATTTACCTTACAGAAGACGCTTGAAGAGATGGATAGGAAATTTGATTTATTAAATTTCAATTTTATTATTTACTTAACATGGTTTTGTTTTGATTCTTTTTCTTTCCTATCCCTCCCTTTTATACTCATCCGAAGGCCACTTGCTGTAGAATGCAATCATGAATTGATATGGGTAAAATATTTACTAAATCTAGTAAAAATTTATTCATCTCCCCAATCTATTATTATATATATATATATATATATACTTTGCCTCTTCCTCATTTGTAGGGTTAATATATACGTATATATATATGTACATTTTGTCTCTTTCTTATTTGTTGGGTTACTATATGTATTATATAATAAATATATATACACAACTATATTAAAATTTTAGAATAATTCTTTTGATTATTTTCGGGTTCTTACACTCATCTCCCCTTAATTAGATTTCGTCCCGAAATCGAAATGGTAATAATGTTATGACCATGTATTTGCAACAAATAATAATAAAATTCATACCTAGTCGAACAACTGAGGATATAACTGGCGCATTCTACTCTCTAATTCCCAAGTAGACTCTCCAACTCCATGACGAGACCATTGAACACGTACTAGGGGAATTGTTTTGTTACGCAAAATTTTTTCTTTCCGATCCAAAATACAAATTGGTTGCTCGACATATGCTAGAGTTGGGTCTAATTCAACTTCATCTGGCGGCAAAACATGATTTGGATCTGGTTTATACTTTCGTAGCATGGAAACATGAAACACATTATGAATTCTTGATAATGCTGGTGGTAATGCCAACCGATATTCCAAACTTCCCACACATTCTAGAATTTTGTATGGACCAATGTAGCGTGGTGATAATTTTCCTTTCATGCCGAATCGAACCTTTCCTCTGAATGGTGAAATTTTTAGGAATACCCGATCTCCTTTATTGAATTCAAGCGGCCTTCGTCGCCGATCTGCATAACTCGCTTGTCGGTCTTGAGCAGATTTTATTCGTTTTCTGATCAAATGGATTTTATCATTCATTTCATGTATCAGTTCTGGCCCAGTCAGTTGCTTTTCACCTATCGCATCCCAAAATAGTGGTGATCTACATTTTCTTCTATATAAGGCTTCAAATGGTGCCATTCCAATACTATGTTGGAAACTGTTATTGTAAGAGAATTCTACAAGTGATAAAGCATCTTGCCATCCAACATGAAAATCCATAATAACAGCGCGAAGCATATCTTCCAGAGTTTGAATAGTTCTTTCAGACTGGCCGTCAGTTTGTGGGTGATATGCAGTACTCATAGCCAATCTTGAACCTAATGCTTCTTGAAAACTTCCCCAAAATTGCGAAGCAAATCTGGGGTCTCTATCAGAAACAATGGTGACAGGAATTCCATGAAGTCTCATTATATTGTCAATATAGAGACGAGCCATTTTGCTATAAGTGTATGTCCTTTCGTACGGAATAAAATGTGCAGATTTTGATAGGCGATCCACTATAACCCATATAAAATCACATCCTCTTGAAGAACGAGGTAAATGAGTAACAAAATCCATTGCAATATGCTCCCAATTCCATTTCGGAATTTCGAGACTTCGAAGGAATCCTCCGGGTTTCTTCCTCTCAGCTTTGACTTGTTGACATGTGAGACATCTAGACACAAATTCAGATATGTCTTTCTTCATTCTTTTCCACCAAAACTGGAGTCTCAAACATGCATACATTTTCTTTCCTCCTGGATGGATACTGTAACGGCTGCAATGGGCCTCCTTTAAAAGTTCTAGTCTCAAATCTGATTTTTTTGGAACAACTAGACGACCATTTAATCGTAGGGAATCATCGACAACTATTTCAAATCCTGATTTGTGGCCATTGAGGACCAATTTTCTCGATTTCAGAATTTGTGTATCAGTATTTTGTGCTTCCTTAATCCGCGAAATTAATTCGGGCTCAATCTGTACCGCAGCAACATTGACGTGCTCATCATTAATAGTGATGTTCCATCCCGATGTATAAATATCTTCATGCAGTTGTGAAATTCGGACTGAAGTCATAATGACATCTTGAACTTTTCGACTGAGTGCATCAGCTGTGACGTTCACTTTTCCAAGCTGATACTGAATCTCACAATCATAATTTTTAAGAAGGTCCATCCATCTGCGTTGTCTCATATTCAGGTCCGACTGAGAGAATAAATACTTTAGGCTTTTATGGTCGGATAGGATCACAAACTTTTCTCCATATGAATAGTGACGCCAAATTTTTAAGGCAAACACAATGGCGGCTAATTCTAGATCATGAACTGGATACTTGCTCTCGTGGTGTTTTAGCTGCCGAGAAGCGTAGGCAATCAATTTTCCGTGTTGCATCAAAACACAACCTAAGCCCTTTAATGATGCATCCGTGCAAACAGTGAAACCACCCGAACCAGGTGGAAGAGTAAGAACTGGTGCAGTGGTCAATCTCTTTTTCAACTCGAGAAAACTTGATTAACATTCATCAGATCAAAAGAATTTCACATTTTTCTGTGTTAGGCGGGTAATTGGTTTAGCGATTTTTTAAAATCCTTCGATGAATCGACGGTAATAACCAGCTAAGCCCACGAAACTTCGAATTTCAGGAACGTTTGTTGGTCTAGACCAATTAATCATAGCTTCTACTTTGCTTGGATCAACTGAGATACCAAAGCGTGATATGACATGACCTAAGAACACAATACGATCTAGCCAAAACTCACATTTTGACAATTTAGCATAAAGTTGTTCCTTGCGAAGTATTTGTAGGACAATCCTCAAGTGTTCAGCGTGTTACTCTTTAGATTTTGAATATACCAAAATATCATCAATAAAAACGATAACAAATTGGTCAAGAACTTCCATGAATATGCGATTCATTAAATCCATGAATACTGCTGGAGCATTTGTAACACCAAACGGCATTACTAGAAATTCAAAATGACTGTATCTTGTTCGGAATGCTGTCTTTGGTATATCTTCGGCTCGAACTCGTAATTGATGATAACCGGAACGCAAATCGATCTTTGAATAAATAGCAGTACCCTGAAGTTGATCAAATAAGTCATCAATTCGAGGCAATGGGTACTTGTTCTTTATAGTAGCTTGATTCAGTTGTCTATAATCAATGCACAACTGCATCGAACCATCTTTCTTGCGCACAAACAACAATGGGGCTCCCCATGGTGATATACTGGGCCTAATGTAGCCTTTATCTAGTAATTCTTGCAGTTGTTCCTTTAATTCTTTTAATTCTAACGGGGCCATTCGGTATGGTGCTTTAGAAATAGGAATTGTTCCAGAAATTAATTCTATCGAGCATTCTATTTCTCTGGGTGGAGGAAATCCAGGTATTTCATCGGGAAAAATATCTCGAAATTCATTCACCACTGGGATTTCAGACAATGTTGATTCTGATTTTTCGGTGTCGATAGCATACATAAGGTATCCTTCATTCCCTTGGAATAATAAACGCGACATTTCCAAGGATGATATCAGTGGAATTTTGGCACGTGATCCCTTACCATAGAAATTCCATTTTGTCCCAGAGTTAGGACGAAAACGGACTATCCCATGGAAACAATCAATGGTGGCACGGTATATTTTCAGTGTATCCATTCCCACGATACAATCAAAATCTTGCATCGGTAGAACAATAAGGTTCGAATGCAGTTCATTATCTTCACAATTCAACACGCAATCCAGTATCATTCGAGTAGACATGATGATCTTACCCATCGCAGTAGCAACAGAAATTGATGTAGGTAGTACAATAGAAGAAGTCAAAGAATGCGATGTAATGAATGATTCAGAAATGAATGAATGGGATGCACCAGTGTCAAATAATACTCGTGCAGGATAACCAGATACAGAACAATTACCTGATATGACACTTCCTGGTGCTTCCTGAGCTGGATCTTTTTTGAGTGTAAAAACACGAGCCTGGGGTTGGTTTGAAAAATTACGACTTCCCGAGGCTTGCTGCGGTGGTCCATATGACTGCTGAAAAGATTTAGCAGGTACAGTACCTCTACCAGTACTATATCCTCCACGAAATCCTCCTCGGACAGGTTGTGGAACATTCTTCTTGGATGGGCAAACTCTTGCATAATGACCTTCCTCACCACATTCCCGACAAGAGCCATAAACACCAATACATTGTTCACTAACATGCCTACCTCCACAACGGTTACAATAGGGACCAGAATAAGTAGTTATTTGAGATTCACCCTGCTGGCGGTAACAACTAAAACTAGAAGAAGCTGATCCATATTTCTTAAACATCTTTCCTTTAGCTTTCAAATTCTGTTGGGTGGTTGATCTACTTCCTGGTGGTACAAACGAAGCGCTTCCCCTCTTAAGTCCAGCTTCTGCATTTTTTGCTCTTTCGACTGCCTCCGCAAATCCAGTAGGTAGTCCAGACACCATATAAGTATAAATGTTGTTGTTTAGTCCATTCACGAAACGATTATATTTTGCCTTTGGGTTTGCTGCTACATGTGGTGCGTATTTTAGCATTGCAGTAAAAGTAGAGGCATATCCAGCTACATAAATATTCCTTTGTCGCAGGCTGTTGAACTCATTCTCTTTTTTGGTATCGTAAGATGGTGGAGAAAATTGTTCAGTGAATTGAGTTTTGAAGACAGTCCAACTTACCTCGATTCCTTGTTCATCAAGTCCCATCTTGGCGGCTTCCCACCAATCTCTCGCACGATCCTTCAGTTGGTATAATGCAAGCTTATACTTTTGATTATCAGTATATTCCATTAAACTGAACAGGTACTCAATATCTTTAAGCCATGATTCAGATTTTTCAGCATCCTCCGTACCAAAGAATCTTCTGGGACGCAATTTTTGGAATCTTGAAACAATCTCATCCATCGTGATTTGTACAAATTGATCAACAACCTGCTCCACTAGATTTTCTTCTGTCATAGGAGTTTCTATATATATCCTAGGACGACCACGACCGCGTCCACTTCCTCGTCCTCTTGTAGCCATCTATAAAGGCCAATAAATAAATATATACACAAGAAATTTTATCAATGTACTATATAAATCTACAAACATAAAATATATAGGAGCATATAGGCAATTAAATAAATTTTCACGTAACTTTCGTGTGACCACAATCCTATGGAAGCATATCCAGTTATGCTCCGAGCAATTTCACAGTTTATTGCTCTAATACCACTAAGTGTGGGTCCCTCGATTCTCAACAGTAATTATCATACATTATTTTATTTAATTACCGTTTTAACTCTGCAGCGGAGAATGAAATTTTAAAATTTAATGTCAACGCGGGCCCAGACAGTTCGTTTAAAAAGATATTCAGTATTATATAGTATAAAAAATATAATACGTATAATTATTAGCTGAGACACTGAAATTAACATGTTTACTAAATTCATATAAATATTTATATTGTTAATATTTGTCTTTAACCAAAACACATATCATCCCTGATTAGTTCAACGTCATACCATTTTACATATTAGTGCTCGAATAAATATTACATAACAAAATATACCGAGCCTAATTATATATATATATATATATATATATATATTTGTGCATCTTTATTTTAGCTCCTCCCTCACAGCATCTGAATCGGCACGTATACTGACCAAGTCACCCTTACTGAGAAGTATGATAAAATGGGGTCTGTCCCCATCACTAACATCAACCCAGGGCAATCGTAAAAGATCTCCTCTACTAGTGCTAATGCTCCATCTATGAACATGATAGTATAAGTGCTTTCCTCATACGGCTCCTCACTCAGAAGTACGATGGATGCCATGTTTCCTTGATTATCAACCACACACAGAAGATAATCGCCCCGAGTGGTAAGCAATAGCCCAGTATGAAAATACCGAAATAAAAACAACATGAATTGTAACGAATGATACATGTATGCAATGCATGATCAGGGTATATACACATGCACGGGAAATCAGTATTGTGGAAGCTGCACAATCAGTAAATGCAACGGATAACAGCTCAATCAACAGGCAAGGCTCGGCTACACTACCGTAGCGACCACTCCTCCCCCAGTCTACTACTGTGTGCCAGTCAGATCGCCAAGGACTACGGACGTACTGCGCCTTATCGGCCTAGAACATCTCTCGGGCTACTCGCAGCTCCGTACCATCCAAACAATCTCCTCGAATCCAAACACCGTGTCGAAGAAAGTAAAAACTGGAATCGAGGCACAATATGCAATGCAATGTTATGTCATGCATCAGTGCTACATATATAGAAAATAAATGTGTGTAAAATATTTTTGTTTTAGTGCATCGATATGTGTAATGTCACAAATAATCCATGTAAACAATTTAATGTCATGTAATTCACGTTCAACAAATATCAAACTTTACAAATACCTGTTGTATGTTAACCGGTAATAACATACCTTTTATTTTCACGAACGACGACAAGATGAAATATACAGGAGAACAAGCTGAGAAATAACATAACATTTATCAATTATTTTTTTTTATTCAGTAAACCATGTGTATTTGTAATGCCCGAGAATATAATTAACGTAATCTGAGATGATTTGTTGATTATGACTTGATGTAATTATAGCCGGGCCAGTTCGAGATCAAATTGGAAAAAATTATGAGGGACACAAGATTTGGGCCGAATGTCATTCGCCCGGGCGGGAGTTTATGACCGCCCGAGCGAGAGGGTTTAATGGTAGAAAGCCGAGAGTCCTTCGCCCGGGCGGCACTTTTTGTCCGCCCGAGCGCGCATGTAGAATTGTGAGGGCCGAGAGTGCTTCGCCCTAGCGAGCAGGTTTTGACCGCCCTAGCGAGCGACGTGCAGCATGAAGAATAAGCCACTTGCCTTTCATGCGAGATGTGTATATATATATGTATATACAAACGTAATTAACAAGAATCAGAAAGAAATAAGAAGGAGAAGGGAAAAAGAAGAAACCGAGGGAAAAGTTGGAGATTGTGAACAATCCGCCCGTCCGATTTTAAATCCGCCTACAGTACTGTGTTCCTATCAAAGCAGGCTTCATCTGGACGTAAGTTTTGTTACGTTTAGACAAGATTTGAATTTATGATATTGTCAGAATTGAATATGATTCAGATATGGTGTTTATACTACCGTAGATATTGTATAATCGAAGACAGATTTAAGAATAAGTTGGTTATACAATTGTTATGAATTTTAGAAGATATTGACTGAGACTTCAAACTAAATGGTAGTATTCTTGATTTAAGAATGAATAGAGGATTATTCTTATGGGTCTGGATAGGTTATTCAGTAGTTATGTGAAGTCAGATAGAGGAAATAATACCGTATGTCTGTATTATATATTTCAGCATTTCTGAAGATGCAGTTGTTAGACATTCATATGCTGGAATTAGAAGAATGATATTATGGTATTGACTCCAAGTTCTAATAGGTTATTTGTGATGTTGAGATTGTCGAGTTATCGACATGATATGATATGCCGTCTAAACATCAGTTGGCGCAGATTGGCCAGATTCAGTATTGATTTATGTTATATTATGATCTTGTTGATATGAATCAGATTGTGGTTTGTTCAGATATGGATCAGATTATATACTGAATTGGGTATTGTTCAGAACAGATTGTGATTTGAACTACATATTGATACAGTGTATTTGTTATTGTCGTTTCAGATCAGGGATGAACAGATTCGACTTCGAGACGTCGTCTTCATCAGATCAGGAAGACAAAGGTATAATTCATGTGATATTCGGGACGCATAACTCAAATTAGATTAATTTGAGTTTCCCAATAAAATCACATACTCGATTATTGTTTATATTGTTATCTGATTATGCTTTGATTATAGAATCTGTATTCAAGCCGGTAAGATAATTGTGATATTCAGTTATGAATATGATTATGCTTTGTTTACAGATTGTTATTCATTGCAGTTAAGATAGGAAAGTCTTTGACAGGCATTGTCAAATATCTAGACGTTTCGGTGTATCTCAGCATAGGAGTAGGTATTACTCTTATTGCCGCCGTTGATACAGCTCAGACCGAAGTCTAGGAATGAGACGTTCATTACCCCGATTGGAGGGTAGGTAGTGACGTCTTATTCACACCGGGATCCCTAGAGTTCTAGTCGAGTCAAGTCTAGACGTGATTTGATTAGGACTGCATGCTTATATGGATGTGGTTCCTAGATCATAGGACCCATCATTATTGCTTCCAATTGTGCTAGCATGTTTTTATGATTTAGATTGGTTATATGCATGGTTGGTTGATTTGAAGTGCATGCTTGTTGTGTGATTAGATTTCATAGCTTATGAAATCTAATGTTTCGATTTTATTTGTAACAGCATGTTTCATGAATTATTTTATGTATATACATGTTTACCATGTTTTATACTGGGATTTATTCTCACCGGAGTTATCCGGCTGTTGTCTTGTTTTGTATGTGTGCATGACAACAGGTGGGGCTGGATCAGGGTCGAGATGACGATGAGAGAAGACGAGTTAGCGTGGTGATTCCGGACTTACAGTAGATTGGGTTTTATTACTTGAATTTAGTAGTTGAACCTTAGATTAGATTATTGTATGATAATACTGAAATGTATTTTATACAGATATGTATATTATTAGATGCCATTACCTTCCGTGTTTATATTTTAAAAAGAAGAATTTTTAGACCCTGTTTATCAGAATAGATAATTACATCCCAGTGATGATTAAGAAGATGATTAGCGTCCGGGTCCCCACAACAGGTGGTATCAGAGCCGATAGTTCCTTTAGCGATAGTTCCTTTAGCGATAGATCTTTTAGATTGAGATAGTAAGAACTGATAGATCTTTTAGACTGACTCAGATTAAGATAGAAGAGAATGAGCGGGGTAGATGAATTTTCTTTCCTTGCATGTCTGTGCTAGCATGAGATTGATTTTCATGTTGATTGACATTGTGTGCTAGCATGAGACTATGTGTTATTGCTTTAAGATACATGCTTACCTGATTATATGATTCGAATTGGGATTATGTATTCTTGAATATGAATCGGATCGGATTCATGATCAGCAGTAAGATGATCATGATCAGAAAAGATTGGCACAGATTTGTATTATTGGGTTACTAATGTGTGTGGTAATCAGATGTACCTCTCAGAAGGATTGTGGAAACAGGCAGTACTTTGTATGATCCGCCATACATACCAGAACCGCAGATAGATGTGTCAGCGACTCCGATGGAAACCAAGTTGGCAGAATTTCAGTTATTTCAGCCGCCGATTCTGAGTGGTACCGAGACGCCTGAAACGTGTCAGCACTGGGTTGAGGACATAGAGATATTGTTTGATCTACTGGATTGTACAGATGACCACAGAGTTAAATTGGTATTTCACCAATTACAAGAGGTTGCCAGAAGTTGGTGGATTACAATCAAAAGAGTATTAGCACTACGGGGGTACCGTGATCACGTGGGAAGTCTTCAAGACTGAATTCTATCAAAGGTTTTTCTCCGCCTCGTACCGAGAAGACAAGAAAGCGGAATTTGAGAATTTAAGTCAAGGTCAATTGAATATTGATGATTATGCTGCTAAATTTTCTACTCTGTTGCGTTTTGCTCCTCATATGGCTAGGGATGATGAAGCTGTAGTGAATCAATTCATTAGAGGATTGAATTCGGAGATAGTTGCATTCATGAATCTACAGCGACCCTATCACTTTGCTGATGTTTTGAGTAAAGCAAAGAGAGCAGAAGAGAGTCTGATTCGGCAATTAGCAAGGTTGTGTGTGAAGCAACCCCAGACACCACAATTCCCTTCGAGATTCGAACGTGGCAGCACGAGTGGAAAGCAAGATTTGCTGAAAGCTCGGAAGAAACAGTTCAAGAAGTTAGGCAGTGGTTCCTCCAGTTCCAGTCCAGTCCGAGTTATACTGGAGTTTATTGCGCTAGGTGTGGAGGGAGACATCCCACCGAACAATGCCAGGGAGTGACTGGTAGATGCAATGTCTGCGGACAACATGGGCATTTTGCTAGAGTGTGTCCTCAGAAG